>NC_041383.1:551940798-551953372 GCF_002162155.2 Triticum dicoccoides
CGGACAGTTCGTGAGGTTTTGGCCCTCTCAAAATCCAATAACCCCAAGCTAGTTTTCCTTTGTGAAACTAGGAAAGTATCAGTGAAAGTGGAGAAGTTGCGTTGGAGACTCGGTCTGAAAGGATTTCATGGAGTGGACAGTGATGGTAGAAGTGGTGGCTTGGCACTTTTCTGGGATGAGTCCTTGTCTGTGATGGTTCTTGATTCGTGTAAGCGCTTTATCGATGTTAGTGTGGTTGATGTTGGGTCCAATTATTCAGCCAAATATTGACATTCTTCCCATCATACACTCTCCATGTAACTCCCTTTTTCTACAATTTCACCCATGAACAATACCATGCCACGACACGGACGGACAACGTGGAAAAGCCTTGTCTAAAAAATGGACATTGGGATAGTACTTCGACTTAAGAAAAATAAATCTATGATCTCTCAATAGTTTGCATTGTTGAATTTTGTTCTTACCTTCTTTTGAACCTTGGATCCACCATCTTCCTTGACCGGAGACACTTGGTCCCTTAATCAACCTGCGGCATTATCCTTGCTTGTCTGACATGATTTTCACTCGACTTATCACATACACGTTTTGTCCACATTGTCACATCTATGCTACATAACATATGACTCAAGAAACATGCAAGCATAAGAGAAAAAGGGGAGAGGCATGTTTCCATGAGTAACTCAAACTCGCCCAAGCGAGAGGGGGAAGAGCACCGAAAATAAGATGAAAACAAAACCGGGGACGTGATGAGAAGATGATGTAGGGGCCAATGTGGCAAGTCCGATCTAACCCGTGCCATGTATGCGAGAAACCCACTTCATATTTGATGAAAGACCAAACATGTTTGTTTTTTAGGAGGAAAATTTTCTGCTTTGGAGAATATGTCGAAAAATTAATTAGCCACTAAATGCTTCATAAAACGGGGACAAAATGTTTGTCTTATCCATTAATAATAGGAAGATAAAGTTTTGAGGCGGCAAGAAATGAACCACATATTACAAAGGGGACTGCTCTCCAAGCTCAAGAAAAGGAGGGACTACTCTCCCAATATGATACTACTCAAATGTTCAGCTCCTCCAATTGCCTAAAGCTTGACCTCACTTTTAATGTTTGCATCAATGACTTGAGACAACATTGATCTCTTTCGAAATACCCTAGTGTTTGCTCATTTCTAATAGACCAATAGATAAGCATTATGAGAGAAGCCGTCATTTTCAAAGAAATGTTGTTGTCGTTTGACATGTTGACCCACCATGAGTGCTCCATCATCCACCCAGAAATATCTAAATTCAGGAACTACTCTCTCCGTCCAGAAAAGCTTGTCTCAGACTTGTTCTTTAAATAGATGTATGTAGCACTAACTTGATACTAGATACATTCATTTGAGAGACAAGCTTTTTTGGACGGAGGAAATACTATGCATGAGTTTTGTGAACGGTAAGAATTAACCGGGCCCCATCTAACTTCTACACCATTTGCTTCAACGTGGATATTCATGTGCACTTTTTTTCATTTAATTAATCAAATTGTATAGGTTTTGGCAATAATTACCAAACCTGTTTTCTTTTCGAGAAACTTTGCGAACGGCTGACGTATGGAAGACGTACTTTTATCTCTTGCATACTATTTTCTTCTTTCTAAAATAGATGACCTAATTTTATACGGGAGTGTAATCAAAGAACGAGAACACGCGCGTGACATGAACCGAATTTGCGACTCCCGAAACCGATGGGCACCGTTTCCTTACCTGTACGGGTAACCTTCGTGTCAACTCGTTGAACCACGTATTCCCACGCACGCCGCATCATGTCGGTTGCACAGTTCGCACCCTGATTGAGAGCTAGCTAGCTTTACACACCACACCACGGCGTCGAACATGATGAAGCACCACCTCATCGTGCGCTGTTGGTCGACGGGGTCTCCGGTCGGATCGATCGATTGATTAAAAACTCTTGGTTGACAAGATAGACGAGATGGTGGCAACAGAAAGCAACAGGTGCATCCACTGTGCTGCCAGCCCCAGCCCACGAGGCGCCCAACAGCCGCATCGTACGTACTCCATAATCTTCCATGTTCAACCCAACCATTTCGCCATAGTTCCATTTCCTTTGCAAAATATCTCCAGTGCTGAAATGTAACTCCAGTTAGTCGTGATGTATTTTCTTTCCTGTCCACCGTGGAAGTCTACTCTACCCTATCATCTCAGCCCACACCACACCACACGTACGCCTCCGGGACCACCTGGCAATGTGCTCCCGTTCTCACGTCACTTCAAGTCGAGCAAATCAACTGCCTCCTTTTCATTTGGGTCTTTGAGAAAAGTGAGACTAGATTGATGGCCAAGTTCAACAACAATTTCTGGCTCGGTCCGAGCTATCGCGAGGTTAGGTAAACGGAGGCTTCCACCGCGCCAGAGTTCGTGACTCATCGTAATGGCCTAGTGGAACATTACGTTAGGAATGCGTGTATGAAATAGTGGGTTTAAGGAACTGTGTTTAAACCAATACCAAGGTCAAAATCAAAGTTGTTTCTCCCAAAATAGAATCAAAGTCAAACCAATGTCAACAGTAAAATTTGGACGCTATTATTACCGCCAAAGATTATTGTCTTGTTCCTCGTATCTAGAAATTCAAAAATACTCCGTAAAACTCATGTATTCTTTTGGGTAAATTTCATGTGTTTCGGTTGAAGGTGATTTTCATAGTTTTTTTAATTTCCTCTGTTTCTTTAAATAAAGTGGATAAATAGTATCGTCAGAACAAAAATCATATGAGTTTGCTATCTTTTTTTTGTGGTAAAATTTGCTACTGTACCATTTTCTTATAAATTAAGCGAGACATGGACGTTTCTACGACCGAGGACATGGCCAACGGTTAGCCCTAGAAGAGTTGTCCCGCAGGCCAGCTAGGCTCGGATACCATCATGGTGCTAAAGCGGTGACGGCAGGTGACTCCTGTAGAGGAGCCGGCTTCATCAACAGGTGGGTGATTACGCATGTGGAGGTCAATTCCGCTACTCCTAAATAAACCTGTGGACTTTGCAGTACACGGCTCAAAAAACTACATTTTTACTTTTCGGAAAGAGTTGCACTTTTACGTTACTAAGTTGCAGTGCAGATCTTAATTTTGTGCAAAGCAGTCCCACCATTACAAAAATATTTTGCATATTAGATATATTCTTCAGAGTCAAACTATGTAACTTTGTTCAAGTTTATATAAAAATAATCAACATCTAGTATACAAAGCAAAACCACTAGATTCATTGTGCAATATATTTTCATACGGTATATATTGGGTGTAAAGGCATCTGTAATGCATACCCTCAAACTATCCGCAACCGTATGAACCACACGGTTCAGACGTGGTTTGCCATTCAATGCGGGCCTGTATCGGTTCATCAACCGGTTCGTACACACTTTTTCCACAAACCGGAGACAAGCTAGAGGGGCTTTGCGGGCGTCCGAACCGTTGTCACGCCCGCGTCTGATTAACCCGGCCCATCAAAAAACCCTTTCCCGCGGCCACGCGTGTTCTTGTTCGAAGCCAGCTGCTCGCATTCATGTCCGCCCAAAGCGGATGCGACCGCTCACTAGAGCCCGCATTGAAAGGGATCGCCGACCGAGAGTGCCGCCCGCTGCTCGACCCCTGCGCACACTTTTTCTTCGCGTTGAAATGACATCCGTCTGCCCGCCTACCTCCATTAAACTGAAGGAAATATGCCCTAGAGGCAATAATAAAGTTGTTATTTTATATTTCCTTATTCATGTTAAAAGTTTATTATTCATGCTATAATTGTATTGATCGAAAACTTAAATACATGTGTGAATACATAAACAAATACCGTGCCCCTAGTAAGTCTCTACTAGACTAGCTCGTTGATCAAAGATGGTCATATTTTCGGAGTGCTTAGGCGAAGTCCTGCGGAGATAGCATCACCACCATCGCCACCACGCCGTCGTGCTACCGGAACTCATCCACTACTTCGCCGTCTTGCTGGATCAAGAAGGTGAGGTTGTCACCGAGCTGAACATGTGCTAAACGTGGAGGTGACATACATTCGGTACTTGATCGGTTGGATCGCGAAGAAGTTCGACTACATCAACCGCGTTACTAAACACTTCCACTTACGGTCTACGAGGGTACGTAGACACACTCTCCCCCTCGTTGTTATGCATCTCCATGGATAGATCTTGTGTGTGTAGAATTGTTTTTGTTTTCAATGCAACGTTTCCCAACATAAACTGCGTGTGTGCCGAGGAACCTACTCTGGCGCTCCGAGCGCCACACGTCCATTCTTCTGCTGGCAAGCATTAAACACCTCTTCGGCTGACTCCTCGCAACCGCCCGCTATATAAACGTGTCCAGGAGCCGGTAAAGAACCACACCTCACCTCCGCCATCTCCACCTCTTCTTTGTAAAACAACCGCCATGGCCTCAGGTGAAAAAAGAAGGAGTTCTCCAGCATTGAAGCTTCCTGGGTTGCCCGGCGAGCCAGCCCGATACAGGTTGGCTTGTCGGCAACCCTATGGATCCAATGCCACCACCATCTCCATCGCCACCCCCTCCTCGCCTATCCAAACTGGACAACGCTGTCTTCCTGCAAATCTGCCATCAACAGTGGCAGCAACAGGTTCTTCAGGTGGGGAGAGAAGCCATGTCGGTGGAGGCCGGCACGTCCGCGACCATCGCGAACAATGAGGAAAAGTAGATCGTGGGAGGCTGCCACCTGTTGGGTCCCATGAAGGCCACCGCCATCGCTTCGCCGGGTTACACAGCCGGTGTCTTGTCGGATGAGCGTGGGCGTTGCTCACGGCGACCGTCTTCCCTTGCCCCAAAACCAACCCTGATTCTGTTGGGGAACGTAGCATGCAATTTCAAAAAAGTTCCTACGCTCACGCAAGATCTATCTAGGAGATGCATAGCAACGAGAAGGGAGAGTGTGTCTACGTACCCTCATAGACCGAAAGCGGAAGCGTTTCACAATGCAGTTGGTGTAGTCGAACTTTCTTCACGATCCAACTGATCTAGTGTCGAACGGACGACACCTCCGAGTTTAGCACACATGCGGCTCGATGACGTCTCCTTCTTCTTGATCCAGCAAGCGGGAGAGGAGAAGTAGATGGGATCACAACCAACACGATGGCGTGGTGGTGATGGTGGTGGTGGAGCACCGACAGCGCTTCGCTAAGCGTCGCCGAGACAAGGCGGTGGAACTACATAGTAGCGGGAGAGAGAGGGGAGCCAAGGCCTTGGTGTGTCCTCTTGGGGCATCCCCTCCCCTCTATATATAGGTGGAGGGGCGTGGAAAATAGCCCCTCCAAGCCCTAGGGCACAGCTAAGGGGGAGAGGACTTGGACTCCAAGTCCAATCCTATTCCTACTAGGACTCCTTCCTTTTTTGTCTTTCCTAGCCACATTGGCTTTTGAGGACTTGGTGCGCCTAGCCTAATAAGGCCAGGGCACCTCCCCGCAACCCATGCTAGCCATTGGGTCATGGTGAACCCACTTGTGGACTTCCGGACTGCTCCGGAATCCTCTGGAACCTTCTGGAAGATTCCCGGTACAATACCGAAAAAACTGCACCTTTTTTCGGAACCCAAAATATGACTTCCTATATATAAATCTTTACCTCTTGACCATTCTGAGACTCCTCGTGATGTCCGGGATCTCATCCAGGACTCCAAACAACATTTGGTACCACTCATCAAATATCCCAATAGTACATTAGCGTCAACGAACGTTAAGCATGCGACCCTGCGGGTTCGAGAACTATGTAGACATGATCGACACACCTCTCCGGTCAATAACCAATAGCGGAACCTGGATGCTCATATTGGCTCCCACATATTCTACGAAGATCTTTATTAGTCGAACCATTATGACAACATACGTTATTCCCGTTGTCATCGGCATGTTACTTGCCCGGGATTCGATCGTCGGTGTCTTCATACCTAGTTCAATCTAGTTACCGGCAAGTCTCTTTACTCGTTGCATAATGCATCATCCCGCAACTAACTCATTAGTCACATTGCTTGCAAGGCTTCTTATGATGTGCATTACCGAGAGGGCCCAGAGATACCTCTCCGATACTCGGAGTGACAAATCCTAATCTCGATCTATGCCAACCCAACAAACACCTTTGGAAATACCTATAGAGCATCTTTATAATCACCCAATTACGTTGTGACGTTTGATGGCACATAAGGCATTCCTTTGGTATCCGGAAGTTGCATAATCTCATAGTCGGAGGAATATGTATTTGACATGAAGAAATCAATAGCAATAAAATTGAACAATCATTAAGCTAAGCTAACAGATGGGTCTTGTCCATCACATCATTCTGTAATGATTTGATCCCGTTCATCAAATGACAACACATGTCTATGGTTAGGAAACTTAACCATCTTTGATTAACGAGCTAGCCTAGTATAGGCTTAATAGGGACACGGAGTTTTGTCTATGTATCGACACATGTATCAAGTTTCCGGTTAATACAATTCTAGCATGAATAATAAACATTTATCATGAAATAAGGAAATATAAAATAAAAACTTTATTATTGCCTCTAGGGCATATTTCCTTCAGATTCGTGCTTGATAAAAGCGATTGGAGGCTATTCTTCCCTTTTCGCTGAAGCATATCCCTCATAGGCTACCGGCAGTCCGGTGAGCGGGCTGCCAGATATAGGGAAGACATGTCATGGGAGTGGAGATCCGCCACAACTGTCCTATATTAGGTTTACCCTAGTTCGTTATAGTTTTTAGATAAATATGTCTGAAATACATTTTTTTTTCGTCGGGTTTGTATGGAAATCATCCAGTTTTCATGTAATTCGTCCGGTTTGTTTAAACTTTATTTGAAATATATACGGATAGCATTGGATGACTGACTCCTGCATCCGTGTCCGCGGACTGGCCCCCCCTGTCCGCGAACGCATGCGGTGTCCGGTTTGTGGGTCAGCGTTGGAGATGCCCTAATAGATTTTAGATTTTTTTTTCTACATACAAACTTGGTCAAAGTTTATCGAGCATGACTTTTTAGAAAGAGCGTGCACTATATTATTGAAAGGAGGAAGTATTACATTCTTGTTATCCATGAATAAAAGCTGAAATATACATTTTAGTCCTCATTCATGTTTATTTCATGAAGACTCTCTAGAGATACATTTTTGTACAAAACTTTGCAAATGCCCAGCTCGTTCTAACATTTGCAACTATTTTTTTCTAAATGTTTAGCATGCATGCTTCTCCACTACTTCCTCCGCCTAGGTTTATTAGTCCAACTCGAATTTCTAGTTTAAATCTGATTAACAAAATATGAGTTAAATGCCCAAAATATATCATTGGATTTGTATTCAAATAAATGTTTCAATGATATCTCTTGTGGCATATAACTCATAATTTATTAGTCAAAATTAGACTCAAAATTCAAGGGAACCTATATAAATCCGGATGAAGGAAGTACACACGAGAAAGATGAATGATTGTCCGTTCCTTCGATGGGGTTTGTGGCTGGCTCCCTAAGTTAAATCTTCGTGACGAGACAATGAAAGCTTGACAATGATTGGTTCATTAGTGACTAACTTTATCTTGGTATTTTCTTATCGTCACTGTAGAGTGAAAAGAGGAGGTAATAAGAGGACCATGTTAAAATTAGCCCCAAAACAACTAAAAAGTCATGGATTGAGTATTACATTCTTGCTATGCATGAATAAAAACCTAAAGATGCATTTTAGCTCCTTATTTTTGTTCATTTCATGCAGTCTAGATATTAATACATTTTCTTTCTCATAACACTTTGCAAATGCTCAATTCACTGTAAATGTGCATCCAAATTTTTCAAGAATTATCAGTAGTAAATTCCTGCTCCGTGATTCCTTTGGTTGTTTAGCACCCATATGCTTTTATCCAATATATTTGTCTTGGTCCTTGAGTTTTATTAGCTAATGAGCCCAGCAAACCGGGACGGACGTGTACACACGTCGTCTCAATGGACGACCGCTCGTTCTTTGGATGTTTGGATGGCTTTAGTGGCCGGCTCCCTAAGTTAAATCATCGTCGCGAAACAATGCAGCTTGAGGATGATTGGTTGATGAAAGACTAATTTACACGGGATATTATTTTATCTTCACTGTACAACAACGGTCCAAAACATCAGCTGAAAAGTCATTGTCACTGAAATAACGCGTACTTTTCCTGTTGAAGCGGAGGAAGTAGAGAAGACTCTACTTCAGTCCGTGCTAAACAAATCAACCACACTGCATGACAACGACCGGGGTGGAAAAAAGAGAGAACAAAAACGAGAGGGAAACAATTAATGAAATCATCATCGCTCGCAGTTTTAGTTCTTCTCTACTTGGGATCTAAGTTATGTTTACGAAAGTGCTATTATGAGGTCGGGCTCACATGATCTTGGATAACAGTAAACTTCGAAAAAAATGTAAAAGGTTCAAAAAATTCTAATTCTTTTAGCAAGAAATATTGATGTTTTCTCTACACGCATGCAAACTTTCACGTTGAATCACATTTGTGGATGTGTGGACAGAAAAACAAAATTGATGCTCCAGAATGCTTCCAAAAACACTCTCTTTTATGCTAAAAAACACTCTTTTTGAAGCATTGATTTTCTTTTTTTCACACCTCCACAAATATGATTTCGTCATGAAATTTGCACGCATGTAGAAAGATATCAATGTTTCTTGCCAAAAAAATCAGAACTTCTGAAAAAAAATGCATTTTTTCAGATTTTACTGTTTGTCCAAGATCATGTGAGCTCGAGTTTACGTACTCCATGTCCCTGTGTTCGGTAATTCGGTACTACTGACTCTTTTTCGTTAATTATAGTCCATGCTAAACTCGTTGTGGGAGAACTATTCCTTGGATCATGGTCATTACTAGCAATGACACCCAGGGATGTGGAAATACGTATGAACCGCCCCGCTTCATAGTCAAAATAGATCAAGTTAGTTGTAATCGTCTTGCTTAGATTTAGTTTAGTTTGAACTAACTTCCTGTTCATGCGGGCTTATGCAGGATGCCCACTTGCATCTATCCCTACTGAGAACCATACAAGGCCTCGTACAATGCAAGCTGCTTATAAGAACTAAACATGTTTTTCTTTAATCATCAATGCTTATTTCTAAAGAAAATAGACGCTTAATTAGACATCTCTCATGTAGGAATAAGCACTAGTGCTTGAGAAAGAAATATCTATTTATTAAGCACCACCCGAAGCACATTGCATTGCACAAGCCCTAAGGGCAATGTGTAAAAGGGAGATGAAGAACACGTAGGTCGAATGTTGGAATATGGTGAGAAAATTTTGTTGGTAACTAAAATGTACTCTACTAATTTCGTTGTACCATCTGGCCCATGTTGGAAATGGCTATTCTTTTTGACATGCCCCTTCAGCCGGCGGCGGCGGGCCTCCCTCGCTCGGTCACGCGCGGTGGCCGGCCCTGGACGGCGCGGTGTGCTTCGCGAGGCTTCACGTCGGGGCAGCTCTGGCCGCCTGGCCACATCTACGGTGCGGTGGCGCTGGGCGCTGGGGCGGCGGCCCCAGGCAGCGGCAGCGTCGTCCTCCCCTCATCCTCGCGGTCGAGTGGCGTGGTGGCGCGCCGTTTGGTGGTGGATCGGGGTTTCGGGCCCGGATCCGGTTGTCGCGGGCCGTCGGCGAGATGCGGCGGCGCTGGCAGCTCTGGCCCGCACGGGCGGCAGGGCGGCCGTGCGTGGTGGGGGGCGGCGGCTCTGGTCGGCTGCGGGTGGATCTGGAGCGGCCTCTCCTGACCTGCTTCTCCTGTTGGACGGCGCTGCTCGGGCTGGCCGGTGTTCTGGTGAGGTTCTTGTGGTGTGCTTCGGCCGGCGTGGTGCCGGTTTGAGCTGCTGGACTTCCTGGGCGGTGGCCTCTGCGTGGTGTGGGTGGTCCTGCCGGTGGATGGGTTTGGCGGTGCTACTTCCTCCCAGGTCTGATTCTGACCATGTGTGGCGTCGGGGCGGTCATGGTCCTTATGGTGGTGCAGATCAGCTACCCTCCTCACTCAACCGGTCGTCGGGACTATGTTAGATCAACTTTGGGCGAAAGCCTTGCTCCACCTGGAGCCGGCGGCGGCGACACCCGTGGGCGCCGCTGACCTCCTTGGAGGCGTCGTTGTATTTGTTGTCTGCACCCTCCTCGTCGAGACCCCGGGGGAAACCCCTAGTCCAGGTCATCCTGTACGGATGATGGCGGCGCAATCAGCGTCGCGACCCTTCTTGAAGGCGTCATCTTTGGGGTCAATATGGTTGTTGTGTGGGTGTTGCTTGCTGCCGGAATGTTGGTGGTGGTGCAGCGGAGATGTTGGTGGTGTGTTTATGCGGCCGGCTGGGGTTGACGGTGGTGTGTGATGTGGTGGTGGTGGCGCGGCCGGCTTGTGCTGGTACGCACGGTGAAGCGATCCGGGTGTAGACTCGACTCCTTGATGCCCTTCGGCTTCGCCGGCGGTGCCGCTGTTGTGAAGTAGCCTCGGCTGCGTGTGACTCTTCGTCCGGGTGTGGACTCGGTCTCTCGTTGCCCTTCGGCTGCGTCAATAGCCTTGAGGCACCATGGATGGTCTCGGTTGATTGGAGCTCTTCGCCTACGGTGGTGGTGTTCTCGTGCGGCTCAGTTGGATGGTTGCTCAAGACCCTCTCATGGTTGCCATTGTGTTGCGGCGAGCGTCGTGCTCTTGGTGTTGTCTCAGCTCATCTTTGCTCAAGGTCGGCGCAAGATGCCTCTCAAACTTGCTATCGTTCTGATTTCCTGTGGCGGAGCCCCAGTCAAGGTTCGTGTCTGGGATGACACTCGTTGATTATGGATGCTCCTGAGTTGTGCCATGGGGGCCGGTATGCTTGCCGATGCGTTCGGCTGTTTGCAAAGTCTTGGTATTGTGATCTCCTAACGACACCCCACATCTACTTGCGTCTCTCGTGGTGATGGTCTTATGCCCACTAGCTTGGTCGTACCTTGTATGGTTTTCGGCCCGGTTTTCCTTATAAATGGGTCAATTTATTAAGGTTTTCGATTCGGTTTTCCTTATAAACTGAAATACTCCTCTGGCATTTGGCCGCTTTGAGTAATATATTCAGGTGGAACTCCTCCCCCGGTGATTCTAAAAAAAAACCCTATTATTGACATATCAAGATGGGCTAAAGCATGGACAGGTACAAGTTTGTCAACAAACTAACTAATCGGTTGTTTCGTAAGTTGACATAAGCTCAAAATAAGCGTAATTAGCACACACACATTTCTAAGCCAGTAAGCAAGCATATAAAACGTCAAGATTCATAAACATAAGGTGTATTTGGCCAAAAAAAAGTCTTGAAAGTTGAAACCGAATGATTATTAGAGGGTAATTACCATTGTATTATGTTGTTGTAAAAAAATCCACTTGTTGAAAACCCCATAGATTGATTCTACGAACACCTCTCCCACTAGTCCTCTTTGATTTTCGTTGGCACCCCCACCACTCATCCCCTAATTTCCGATCATAGTTCGACACATCGGTTGTAACTTTAATCTTCTAGGACCATCTCTAGCAGACCCGTATAATTCTGACCCACATAAGGCATTTACAGTTCGACGAAGATATGTTTCGCGAGTCGAAATCGTGCACGGCAGAGTAGACCCCGTATATGAAACTATATAATTTGAAAAAAAACTTCCGCAGGAGAAATTGCAACCATACTAGTTCATGATATATTACATGGTCATACACTAGTTCATCACATACTACATGATGATACATACTACATTCTACTACTACTACTAGAGTGGGGTGCGGGATCTCGCGGCGGCGAGGCCGAGGTCGATGTACCAAAATGGACGAGCTCGTGTCCGAGGACGACGCGGTGGAGGAGCTCAGTCCTCCTCGTCGGAGCTGACGAGATCGTTGAACTTCTGCCTCTGCTCCTCGCGGATGCGCCACCACTCGTCGTCCTTGTCCTTCGCGACAAGGTTGGCCGTGACCGCCTGCTTGAGGATGAGGTCTTCGAGCTCCTTCTCGTGGCGCCGGCGCTCCGCCTCCTCGCGCAAGCTCCATTCGGCAATGGCAGCCGCGACCGCGTCGACATCGGCCACGAAATCTTCGGGCCCGACGACGCCTGGGTGCTCGATCTCCTCCGGCTCCTGCTTGACGGAGACGAGCTCGATCTCCTCCGGTTTCTCCAACCACTCCCTCTTCACGGGGAGAAGCGCCGCGCCGGAAGGGCCCCTCGCGCCAGAGGAAGGGCCTGCGGCCGAGGAGGGCGACCGCCCATGCCGGCGGTCATACTCCTCTGCCTCGCGATGGAGGAGCGTTGACGGCGGCTCGAGGCCCTTGTTCGTCCACTTCCGCGCCACGTGCTTCCTCGTGCCGTCCACGTGGACACCGTGCTCACGCTCGGGGTCGCCGCTGCCGCCGGAGCTGTGGCGGAGTTCCACATACGGCCCCACATGGCGTTTGGAGGCGGAAGAGGGCTCACCGACGACGAGAAAATGCAGGGGAGAGAGTGGGGAATCGCGGGGAAACGCGGCGGCGGGGGGATAGGGTTTCGACCATATCTGCCCCGCAAACCTGTAGAT
>NC_041383.1:551953868-551972671 GCF_002162155.2 Triticum dicoccoides
GGTTTGCTTGCCGCGTTAAAAAATTTTACGGGCCGGACGAGTATACGGGCTCTGTTCTGGACCGAAAATTGGGCCGAGCCAGTATACTCGCCGGAATTTTGTGGGTTTGCGAGATATACGGGGTTTGCTAGAGTTGCTCTAAGAATCTGTCAATAGGTGTAGGTTGTTTGTTATTGATGTCTCAGAAATAGTAAGAGCTATTTTATCGTGTGCATGCCGTAAATTTTTAGTAGAGAGAAGACAAACTGGGGCAGAGGATTAGAAATGTTATCAAATCTCATGAACCTGTAGTTGCCGGCATATCACTAAAAGAGTTGGTCAATTGAGCAAATGGATATATAGGCCATTTCGCCACGCCTTGACTAACCATTTCTGGCCATGTCGGTGTCATCATTTATTGCCTAGAGATATTGTATCGGTTCCTCACAAGTGGTCATGCTGGCAGATCAAGCTGATAAAGCACTTTGACCAAATGCAGCTCCTCTCTTGCACACCAACAGAGACATTATTACCCTCAGAACTCGTCAATCCTTCCGCACCACGTGCGCCAGCTTTGTTGACGAGCCACTCACCACCGCTCCGGTACCCACAAATTGAGTTATCCAGAGCATGTGCATCCTTGGTTTCCTCGCAACCGCTCAATGATATGTCCGTCATGGGAAGGAGAGAATAAGGGCCGCCGAGACCCGTATCTCTGCGAAAATGGTGGAAACGGAGACGGCTAATGCGGCGGCACGGGTGGCCGGAAAGGAGGAAGTCATCCGTGCCCGCATTGTGAAAAAACGACCGCAGAGGAACGCGCACGCCTTCGCCTGAGAGCAAAATCGGACGGTCCGTGCAATGGCCGGACTATCATCGAAGGAGCAGAAGGAGGACAACTCTGGCGACGAGCAGATCCAGCTCGATCCCTAATGCGTCTTCGACCGGTACTTTCGCGAGAAGGACGGAAAGGGCACCCGGAAGGCAAGGACAATCGTGGATGATCTCCACCATAGCCAAACATGCCAAATTTTGATAGTCCGATGGCATATTTAGTGTAGTGTGATGAAGTAGTCGGATGATGTATGTGCATCGACGTATCGATGTAGCTGTATGAGTTTGTATGGATTTGAGATATGATAATTAAGGTGTCCGAATATGGATTGCATTATTTGAGGCCTGACCAGTCAGTGTACATGGTCCGCGGCATTTGAGGGGCCGAATTTGTAAAGTCCGGCTCTATGTGCTTTAATGCACTACCAAATTTAGAGAACGTTCTCTCCCGAAAAAAAATTAGAGAACGTTAGGCGATGGGTTGTAACCACATTTGTGGGGCATGCCATTCTGGAGTACCGTGCATGTAACAGGATTATTCATCATCTAATCGTATATTCGTATAGCTACGAAACAAGAGAAAGGAAGAGCAAGTGTGGTCTGCCCCACGCTTGTGTGAGCTGAGCTGCCCCGAAACATAATCATATATACTCCCGTGAATCAAAAGAATCCTTTAAAGAAGGGCAGGTGATGGGTTGTAAGTTGTAACCACATTATTTTTGGGCGAGTGATGGGCGCCGGTGCGCCGGCCCAAATTTGGGCCGGTCGTACCAGCATCGTACGATTAAACAATCAGCAGCCGCACGATTCACTTCTTCCTTTCCCTCGAATGTCTTCTTTTTTTATAAAAAGTTTTCATGGACGACGACGCGCCAGCCTCGAAGCACCTCCCCCCGTGTCTTCCCTGTCGCTGCCCTCGCCGCCGGTCGCCGTCGTCGTCACCGGTCGCCGACGTCGCCTCCTGCATTTCACGCCAGCAACGTGACCCTGCGGTTCTAGCTCCCTGTAGCGACGATTGCAGCTCGGTGGCCGCTGCTCGCCGGCTCGCCGGACCCGCTCACCGGCTCGCCGTCGCCGCTCGCCGGAGCAGCTCACCGGCGCCGTTCACCGGGCCCGCTCACCAGTTGGATGGTTGCAGCAAAATCAGTTACTAAAAAAACTGGTCCCAAATCTGCTTCAGGCGGTTCCAGCAAAATCAAATGCTCGTTGTAGCAAAATCAAAACATGGTTCCAGCAAAAAGCACAAATTACAGCACAAAAAAATAAAAATGCCTCGCCACTGCACCTCATGAAGAAATTTCATTCCAGCAAAAAAACTCTTTGGGTCTCATCTCCGTTGAAGCAAAAAAATCGCCGGTAGCAGCTATCCGTGTCCCGGTTTCAGCAAAAAACTAAGACGCAGCTCCCTATCATGCAGCTCCATCCATCCCGAATGTAGCAAAAAATTGCATCGGATCTAGCAAAAAGGAAACGGTGGTAGCAAAAATTGCAAAACAAAAAAAATGAAAGTTGTCCCCCAGCAAAAGTCAAAAATGCCGATGTAGCAAAAATTCAAGCTTGTTCCAACAAACCAGAAAGTCAGTAGTAGCAAACTTGCAAATTTGGCGGTGGTTCCAGCAAAACCAAACGCCTGTGGTAGCAAAAATGATTACTGGTTCCAGCATCATCGGATGCCGGTTGCAGCTTTTCAGTCGGCCGGTTCCAGCAACGAGGTGTGCCGTTTCCTGCATCGCTGCCCCAGCCGGCACCGGTCTCCGCCGTCGCACACCATGGTAACGCAGTGGGTGCACGAGCTTGCAGCACGGTCGTCCTACCCTTTGGACGCTGCTCCAATATGAACAGCAAGAAAAGAAACATCAATCTTGTGCTTGAGCCCAACCTCATGGGATCCATGGCGGACTGCACATGGCATGAGAGAAAAAGGAAAAAAGCACGGACGAGCTCACCCCTCTCATGGATCTATGGAGGAAAAATGTTGCGCGGAGCAGAGAAGGCAACAAAAACGAGCTCAGTTTCATGGGAATTTGGTGTGTATTTTGGAGAGAACACAGGAAGGAGGAGGGGAGATTGAGAACTCGGGGACTGAAGGGCGAGCAGGACGAGGATGCCTCGTGTGGTCTCCAGAAAGAGCGAGGGAATAAGATGGAAGTGGTGGGGTTAGAGATAAGTTCTGTGGTTGGTGGGCCTGGGCTGCCTAGCGACGCGAGCGAGGGGACGGACCGGCCGAACGTTCGGCCGGTCGACCGGCTATAAACGTTTCCCTTATTTTTGCGGGTTGTTGCACCCACAATTGTGATCCGCGGCCCCATTTTAGCGATCGTGCGCATTACACGCTACATGTGGCAGAACTATTTACCATCTGACCGTTCTCGTTGATACTGTATGAAATAAATAATTATTAGTTGTCACAGGAAAGGGAAAAGGCAGGTGTGGTGTGCCACGGGTGTGTGGCGTGAGCTGCGACCCAGGGTGGCAACATGTGTGAAGCAGCCAAACGTGTCCATACCCCTTTCGCCACATCAAGCGGCCGTAACAGTCACGTTGGAGGAAGGAGAAGCCATTTTTAATCCTTTCAGGGCATATACAGTGGCGGATAAGATAATCTTATCTTAAATCGTGCATGTAATTCAGAGATGATTAAGAAAATATCTATAATGAATTGTTTTTTAGACTTATCTTCAATAACTGCTATTTCTAAAAACATGATGAGACATATTGTGCTAAGAAATCATCTTTTGTCTTCTTTTCTTACGAAGTTTTCTCTCCTACGTCTTGTCATTTATCATATGTGTCAGTCGTAAGATAGCACTGTTGTAGGTGCCCTCGTCCATTCACGAGTAATTTGAGGAAATGCCACACTTTTCCTGAGACTTTGCTCCTATAGCACACCTTTCCTTTTATTGGATTAAATAGCACACTTTTCATTGGTACTGGATAAAACACCACATATTGAGTTTTTCCCTACTTTTCCACGTCCAAGCCCATAAGTCATACATTTTAGGATGGATTTGCCCTCAATCATTTTAAGTACTGGTTGAGCTGGTTCGATCGTCATCAGCGCAGGACAGGCGAAGCACCACGCTGCCGCCTACCGGTGCACCTTGCCCGGCGGCGCCGCCTCGCGGTGACTCCTCCCAGCGCGCCACAGCCTCGCCGTGACTCCTCCTCGCGTCTACCAGTTCTCCCGCGACTACCTCGTCCTGCTTCTTCTCCTTCTCAACGGTGCACATGTACGTTCTCCTTCCCAACGGTGCACATGTACGTTCTGCTGATTGCCTCCTCTCGCTTTGAGCCATATGCTAACAACTTGAGCAACGAGCAGCTATAGCAAGCTCCAGCTAGCATGGATACAGCGAGTCAGCGACCACTTCAAAAGTATACCAGCATGTACAGCAACCACTTCAACAGCCAGCCAGCCAGTAGAACAACGAGGAGGAGGGCCAGCGCAGTCTCTTTTCTGCCAAGACGGAGGGAGTGGCTTTATTCCGAAGAAAAAAATCCGAGGGAATTGCTGGAGCGTGGCCGAGGGCGCCGCTTCATGCATAGGAACGGGAGGCTAGGCACGGCGAGGCAGCGACTCGCCAGAGAGGAGGTATGGCGAGGCAGCGACGTCGGGGAGAAGGCACGACGAGGCGGCAGTTCGCGGGGTGGAGGTACGGCGACGACGTGAGGAAAAGGCACGGCACGGCGCACTGCTTTGTCACTCTGTCTTCTGTGGCGTTCATAAGAGAAGGAAAGATTTGATCGATCGAACAGGAACGAAGTGAAACAACCAGAGGGCAAATCGGTCCTAGAATGTATGACGTCTGGGCTTGGGCATGAAAAAGTAGGAAAAACTCAATATGTGGTGTTCTATCCAGCTAACAATGAAAAGTGTGCTATTTAGTCCAATAAAAAAAAAGGTGTGCTATAAGAGCAAAGTCCCAGGAAAAGTGTGGCATTTCCTCAAATTGCCCTCCATTCACCCGGCCTGCCTGGCGATACGCACGGCGGTGGCGATACGCACGGCGGTCGACAGCGAATGTCTGTCCGCACCGCCCCCGCACTCGGCGCAGCCGGAACCTGGGAGCGCGCCCAATGTCAGGCGGGGCGGTGAGCCGTGCCCATCTGCCAAACACTCCCCTCCTCTTTGCCGTCCGTCACCATCGCCTCCCCGTCCCCGTTCCCGTCCCCATCCCACCAACTCCCCACCCATCGCCGCAGAGCACAGCACAATCACAGGAACGCCGCCGCTCCGCCCGACCACCCGCTCGCCCGCCCTATATAAGCAGCTCCACCCCCCACTCGCCCACCAGCTGCTCTCCACCAAGAGCTGCTACTACCACCCAACCATCCCGTCGGCTTTGCCGCGCCGCCGACGCCGCCGCAGATCTGATCCACCACACCGCCGTCCGTCCACCCCTCTTCCACGGTCAGTCGCCGCGCCTGTATTATTTTCTCGTCCGTCGCGTTTCCCCCCCTTCCGTTTCGCTGACGGGCTGTCTGTTCCCTGGAATGCGGCGGCAGATGGCGATCACGGTGAGGCGGTCCACGATGGTGCGGCCGGCGGTGGAGAGGCCGCGGGAGAGGCTCTGGAACTCCAACCTCGACCTCGTCGTGCCGCGCTTCCACACGCCCAGCGTCTACTTCTACCGCCGCCCCGAGGCGGGCGCGGACGGCTTCTTCGACGCCGACCGGATGCGCCTCGCGCTGGCCGACGCGCTCGTGCCCTTCTACCCCATGGCCGGCCGCCTCGCGCGCGACGAGGACGGCAGGGTCGAGATCGACTGCAGCGGGGAGGGGGTGCTCTTCGTCGAGGCCGACGCGCCAGGCGCCGCCGTCGACGACTACGGGGACTTCGCGCCCACCATGGACCTCAAGCGCCTCATCCCGCCCGTCGACTACACCGACGACATATCCTCCTTCCCGCTCCTGGTGCTTCAGGTCAGCTCAATTTCTTTCTGGTGTCAGTTACAATTAGGCTCGGGGCGGAAACGGAAGGGACCAGCGTGTAGCGACACTGCTTTAGGTGGCTTCAAATTTAGCGAACCATAACCTCTGTTTCCTGATTGGATGCCTCATAGTTCGACGGTCGATTTGATCTTCTGTTCATTGTGGGAAGTTCAGAAGCGGACCACCTTATTCTGTTCTAGCTTACGACTCTATAGTTGCAGCTTGCATCCGGCCAGTTTTTGTCCTGCTCTTGTGAGTGGGGTCTATTTTAGGCTGGGTGTTTATGCTTAGTGGAAGACTCGGTTATAATTGCTTCGGAATTTCCCATATCATCATTTATATGGGTCAATGCCCATTGAAATGTATCGTGTGGTTCACCTTCATTAGGTAAATAACTGCCGTCAACAAACTGATTTGTGGGCAAGTGATCTTATACGTTTCATGAAAACAAAGTCCTGTCAACTCAAGAAATTATCAGTACAGCTGCGCTTTGTTAATTGGGATGTATGTAGAAGTTTTCAAGTGATTAAGTTTTCGACTCTTTGATATCCGAAGTAATTGGGACACCGCTAAAATTATGCAATGCATATTGTGAGTGTGGCTTAGTTTTTGTCTGTATTAGTATTGGATACTAGGGCCTTATAGCTCATTTGGGGTTGATGGGTCAAACTCTCGGTTCCCAACTGTTAACCATCTGTCCCTGATCTAGACAGAATGGACTTATTGAGGGTGATATTGACATATGCCCAAATGTTAGGGTTTGACCATCCTCTTTGAGAACTGGACCCTCAGGCCTGTTGAACCTTCTGGGTCATTCCTTTGATGGAGATTGAAGACACAATTCAGGTCATGGGTCCACCTTCTAGTGATCTTTGTCACCTGCCATTTCGTGCCAGAATAGTAGATTGGGATTGGCAAGGTTTATCATCACCATGTTGTCTAACTTGACTGTGCAAATGGACATAGTAGTGTGCAGTGAAAGTGATAGTAGCAACCATTGACTTTCACATCCTATGGAACAACGGGGAGCCAACTTGAGAGTTATGAGCCACTAACCCTTTATCTTTAGAATTAAATATCCTAATGATTGTTGAACAGGCTAGCGACATTCTTTGTAACTGAACTGTTCACATGCTACAGTACAGAACACAAAGCTGAACCACAACTGGCCATGTTACTGGATCCTAGTTTGTGCTGAGCTTGCAATTTCTTTATTCACTTGCTTGTTGGCAACATACAGAATATTATTGCTTTGGGTGCACACAACTTGTCGGTACATGAGTGCCTAACTGGAGCATGGTCCATGTGGTAAATCTTATTTATAATAACCTACCACTGTTTGCACATCCAGTTTCTTCCAAAATTTTGAAATTATATATGCATAAATAATTAGGTGTCAGGTTGACTTTTAGCATTTCTGCATATATGCCAACTAGATGTTTATCATGTTGTTTATGCAAAGGCAAGGCTTATACAACAAAATTCTAATAAACTGAGATAATCTAACTGTAAATCTTTTTAAAAGCAGGCTTTTAAAGAATTGGGAAATTAAGAACAAATGAACCATAGGATTATCCATCTCAAAAGAAAGAGTAATGAATGTATGTAACTAAACAATAAATATACTACAACAACAAACAACAACAACAACAAAGCCTTTAGTCCCAAACAAGTTGGGGTAGGCTAGAGGTGAAACCCATAAGATCTCGCGACCAACTCATGGCTCTGGCACATGGATAGCAAGCTTCCACGCACCCCTGTCCATAGCTAGTTCTCTGGTGATACTCCAGTCCTTCAGGTCTCTCTTAACGGACTCCTCCCATGTCAAATTCGGCCTACCCCGACCTCTCTTGACATTCTCCGCACGCTTTAGCCGTCTGCTATGCACTGGAGCTTCTGGAGGCCTGCGCTGAATATGCCCAAATCATCTCAGACGATGTTGGACAAGCTTCTCTTCAATTGGTGCTACCCCAACTCTATCTCGTATATCATCATTCCGGACTCTATCCTTCCTCGTGTGGCCACACATCCATCTCAACATACGCATCTCCGCCACACCTAACTGTTGAACATGTCGCCTTTTAGTAGGCCAACACTCAGCGCCATACAACATTGCAGGTCGAACAGCCGTCCTGTAGAACTTGCCTTTTAGCTTTTGTGGCACTCTCTTGTCACAGAGAATGCCAGAAGTTTGGCGCCACTTCATCCATCCGGTGACAATAAGTATACTACAGAGGATAAATATCATCTTGGGTAAACTAAACTGCAACAATTCTCTTCAATCGAAGCTGAACCATTTCCGAGTTTTAGACTGGTATGCTAAAGAATAATTAATTACAGGTCTATGGTTTTAATATTCGCTAAATTTATGGGGAAAGCTACCCCGCATACTAGCCTCAGTTTTGTTGTTGAGCTAATAACAAAGCTTGCACCGACACCAAGTACTTACAGTTGGTGTTATTAGCCCACTTCTAACTAAATATGAAAAGAGCCTGTTGGTTCTGACTTGATTGCATTTGTGTGACATCCTATCGTAAAAGGGTTGATAGTACTACACATACCAAGAAGGTGCATCTGTGAGCGGTGAGCCTAGAGAGTAGCCAGGAGTAACTACTGCCAGCCCAGGAGTGGCGGGTGTTACAATTTGTCCCACTGAAGCTACAATCTTGTATTGTTCTTTAGTAACACGTTTGGAGCTTGAAAAATAGTTTTGTGATCATATGCATCTTCTCATGGGTACGATGCACATGCTATGGATAGAAGTAAGTTATTCACAAGTTTTGTACTACTATGTTGATGAGATGGACGCAGAATATACTGCTGAAACTTGAAACTGTAATATAGCGATCCCTGCACTTATGCACAAGGAAGCAAACTGTAGAGCGATTTATATCAATTGTCAGATTTGGGTTACACAACGGGTGCCTAGTTGGAACTTTGCAATTACTATCTGAAGTTTGGCATGAGCCTATTGTTTCTCAAGTTTTTATGACCTCTCTTCACACCCACTATACCATGTTCTTATACCTGATATTGCATAGTTTACTTTAGACGTTAGGAGTTGCATTGGTTGTCAGATGCAATTGTTTCTTTTCTTTTTTGCGGGGAAGATGCAATGCAATTGTTTTCATGTTGATAACCTCATTGGGTAGCTGATCATATAGTGGGCAAACTCACGTTATCCTGTATGCAGTGATTCACTATTTATCCATTGATATGTAATGTTAGATTTTCAGTCTCACCTAAACTAACTGAGACAGTACAGTGGGTCAAATTTTAACTTTTCGAAGTCAAAGTGCTAGTTCAGATAAACAACTATATCCTACTGGATGTTAAAAGCTAAATTATTTCATGTACTAGTTCATTTCAAATATCCAGGTTAATCCTGCCCATGGGCTATAGTTGAAGCAGCTTTCTGATTCATTTGTATCCTGTTTCATATATTTGTCTTAGCTTCTTGCCTCAGCCATCTATTGATTGATAGGATAGCTGCAGCTGGAATATGCATTCTGCTCACCAACTTATAGTAAAGAAAGTTATTGAACGTATAAGAGGCTAACTCCCCTTGATTTTTAATTTTACTCCAGGTGACCTACTTCAAGTGTGGTGGCATCTCCCTTGGTGTCGGAATGCAACACCATGTTGCTGATGGCATGTCTGGCTTGCATTTCATCAACTCGTGGTCTGACCTCTGCCGTGGAGCTAAAATTGCTGTCACGCCCTTCATCGACCGCACTCTCGTCCGTGCTCGTGATCCACCGACTCCATCTTACCCACATATTGAGTATCAGCCTGCCCCAGCCATGCTGTCGTCCGTGCCTCAGGCTCTAGGTGGCAAGCCAACGCCGCCTCCCACTGCTGTGGACATCTTCAAGCTCACCCGCTCAGAGCTTGGCCGCCTACGTTCTCAGCTGCCCACAAGTGAAGGCGCTCCACGGTTCAGCACGTATGCTGTTCTAGCTGCACACGTCTGGCGCTGCGTCTCCCTTGCGCGCAACCTGTCTCCTGAACAACCCACCAAGCTGTATTGTGCCACCGATGGGCGACAACGGCTGCAGCCCCCGCTGCCAGAGGGTTACTTTGGGAATGTCATCTTCACCGCCACCCCGCTCGCTGAGGCAGGCAAGGTTACGAGCGGGCTGGCAGAAGGAGCAGCGGTCATCCAGGGAGCGCTAGACAGGATGACCAGCGACTACTGCCAATCAGCCCTGGACTACCTGGAGATGCAGCCGGACCTGTCAGCATTGGTCCGTGGAGCGCACACTTTCCGGTGCCCCAACCTCGGCCTCACCAGCTGGGTGCGCCTGCCGATCCATGATGCCGATTTCGGCTGGGGTCGGCCGGTGTTCATGGGTCCTGGCGGCATCGCGTACGAGGGGCTGGCGTTCGTCCTCCCGAGCGCGGCCAAGGACGGCAGCCTGTCCATCGCCATCTCATTGCAGGCGGAGCACATGGAGAAGTTCAGGAAGCTGATCCTTGATGTGTAGATAGACCGCATTTTAGAGAGAAGTTTTACAGGGCAACAAGCTTCAGGTTGTGCCGAACGTTTTTCTGGGGTATATATGCCTGAAGTTTCAAATGAACATACACCGGAGTTTATATGGTGGACAGAACATAATCTTATTCTTATGTGGTATCAATAATGAATTCTGTTTTTTGTGTATGGAGAAATTAAAACTGAATTGTGGAGGGATTGTTGTCGCGGCAACCGAAACCCCCAAACCTGAGGCAGCATCATGTGTCTGTTCATTCTGCCATTGACCGGACTGGTTTTCCTTTTGAGACATCATACTGTTATTCTTTTTAACTCTCCATTGCTCCACTGCAAATTATGAGTAATTTTTCCTACACGCACGGGTTGTTACAGATGCTACATACACGCTGAACTCAGGAGGGAAGGTTTAGTACTCCCTCAGTTATACTAAACTTGAGACACTTAAAGTTATACTAAGCTTGAGGAGATGCTCCGAGGGCGCACGGGTTTCCTCGAGCTGATTTTTTAGGCTAAACACACTTTATTTTATTAATCAATAATAATGTCCATTGGGATACAATTAAGGTCCGGAAGCTGAATCAGCTACACATGACAGCCTCGCGGAAAGACCAGAGCATGTTTGATTTTCTCCCTTGGAAGATGAAGGTGCATGCCTCGATATTTGATTTTCTCCCTTTGAAGATGAAGGTGCATGTCTGGAATCTCTCTTTGAAGATGAAGGTGCATGTCTGGAATCACAATCCAATAAGCTAATTTCGTGAATGATATTTTCATGTCTTCCTTCTGTTAGAATTAATGGGCATGGCCCATTATAAAAATTTGAAATCTCAACTGAGCCCATGTGTAAAATGGTAAGTGGTGGTGCTAAAGTTTAGTCCCACTCCGAAAGTTGAAAGAAGAGTTGGACTTCTTTATATAGTGGGTTCTCTCCACCACTCTAAGTGGTGTGTTGAGAAGAGAAAGAGAAGACGACACGCGCCCGCACTCGCTCGCCTCGCCTGGTTGAGGCGAGGCGTACGTGCAACATGTCGTCTTCCGTCCAAGTCGGGCGGTGCTACTCATCGGCGTCTTCATCGTCCTCGACAACAAAGCATCGCCAACATCATCATCAACACCGCCGCTCCTGCTGCAACTACCGAACAGTACATAAATCGTGATTTGTTCATGTCTTGCCGCTCTTCTAGTTTGCTAGATTGTTGCATGCTAGTTTCTGTCCTAGTCATGAATTATTTACTGGAATTAATCATGAACTTGCCTAATATTCCAACAATTCAAAAACCTAATTGTAGGCAATTTCTTGAGTTAACTATGGCTGGATTCGCTGATGCACTGAGGCCGGATAAGTTTACCGGTGTGCACTTTAAGAGGTGGTAGGTGAAGAGTGATGAGAATACAGACCTAGGGTAGGGTCGTAGGCCTGACCTACACGTCCTACCCAAGGTCATTACCCCAGAAGATAAAAAGACCAAGGATCCACTCGACAACCTAATCACTCGACCGTCATCCCCCACCGTCACTCGACCATATGGGGGGTCACTCGACTATATCGAAGACCAGGAGTCGAAAGAACACACAACGGCTGGGCATTCATTCCTTAGTCTTCATGAGCATTAAGAGTATTTAAGACTGCCGTTACCAGTAACGCCCTTACTTTATGTACATTAAGCCCCTTGTAATGGAGGTCGGCTGGGGTCCTGGCGCACTCTATATAAGCCAACCCCCTCCTCTGGGACAAGGGTCCGCACCCCCTGTAATACAACACACATAATCCAATCGACCGCCTCCGGGCACCGAGACGTAGGGCTATTACTTCCTCCGAGAAGGGCCTGAACTCGTAAACCTCGTGTGTACATCTTCGCCATAGCTAAGATCTTGCCTCTCTATACCTACCCCCCTTTCTACTGTCAGACTTAGAACCACGACAGTTGGCGCCCACCGTGGGGCAGGTGTCTTAGCGACTTATTGGTGAAGTTGCAAGTTTTTCCGATCATCATCATGGTTTCCGGCGGCGAGATGGTTGAGGGCCGCGAGATCCGTCTCGGCGCGCTCGTTTTCGTCACCGATGACTCAGCGTGGCTCCAGGAAGCTCCGCTCGATGTCGAGGCGCTCCCCATCCGAGGGGCGACACACTTTCACGCGTGCGTTTGTGGCGTCCTTCTTCGGTAGCCGTCGACCCAGTATCAGTCGGCTCCGGTGACATCTTCCCTCCCTGTTGTTCGCCGCCGCAAGCGATCCGGTCGGCCGCGGCTTTAGTGGTGGGTGAAGCATGCGGTGGCTCGGCGTTCGGCCACTCATCAAGTCGCGGCAATCGAGCCCGATGAAACTCTCCACGGCCTGTTCGATCTGTCGACCGGCTCCACGGAGACGGTGTCCGAGTGCGATAGTAGCGATCCTGCGGCTGAAGTCCTGATGGTCGATGGTCCGCGTGGCCCGCCTGGCTTTCGCCGCGAGGACGGCGAAGAGGCTGGCGGCGATCCATCAGGGGTCCACGAGGAGTACCGTCCCGAACCTCTCTCTTCGCAGCAGAGAGAGGATCTTCATCGTCGCAACATGGACGCACTTCACACGCAGAAACTCCCGAGGCTCGGGCCTTGGAGGAGGCGCGCTTGGCTAATTTGTCTGAGCGCACTCGACTGGAGAACTTGCAGAGCGCTCTCGACGAGCGAGCCCGGGAACGAGTTCCTGAGTCCAGTCGACGGCAGCTTTTCCCGCCTCCACCTAAGGTATACCATACTCCGATTCAGAACCTCACTGCTGTTGTCCGAATTGCAGAGTCGATTCAACCTTCCCAGTCAGAGGCTGGCCGAGGGTTGGAGCAGATCCGGGCCCTGCTCCGAGCAGCAGGAGAGCAGAATTCTGCGGTGTCTCAGTTGCGGAATAGGATACACAGCAGATCCGTGACAGCGGATACAGTTCAGTCGGCCCATAGCCCAAGATCGCCCCCGCGGCGTGAAGGCCGTGGGTAGTACGATCGTCAGTTCGACTGCGACAATCGTCGTCAAGTGCCAACGCCTCCTCCGAGGAGTGCGTCGTACGTGCCTCGGCAGAACGATGATAGACGCCGTCACAGGGACGAGCGCAGAGCTCTAGTTGACCCAAGGGAGTCGGGCTTCGATGCGAGATCCATTCTCGTCCAAGGACTGGTCGATCGGAATAGAGCACATAGAGAAGACCTGGGCAGAGATCATCCGAGTGGCAGCAGATCACATGTTTCAGGCCCAGAGTGTTTCAGCAGAGCCATCAGGGCCGCAGTGATTCCTCCCAACTTCAGATTGGCAACAGGAGTCAGTAAGTTCACTGGAGAATCCAAGCCTGAAACTTGGCTTGAAGATTACCGAGTGGCTGTGCAAATTGGAGGCGGAAACGATGAGATAGCAATGAAGCATCTCCCTCTTATGTTGGAAGGGTCGGCCCGAGCGTGGTTGACTCAGTTGTCCCCAGACAGTATACACAGTTGGGAAGAGCTATCTCGAGTGTTCGTAAGAACCTTTGAGGGCACGTGCAAGCGGCCAGCAGGGCTTCCCGAGTTGCATCATTGTGTGCAGAAGCCAAATGAGACTTTGAGGGAATTCATTCAGAGGTGGACCACTTTGCATCACACCGTGGAGAATGTATCAGAGCATCAGTCAGTGTGCGCTTTCAAGGAAGGCGTCAAGTATCGAGAGTTGGTTCTGAAGTTCGGTCAGACTGGGATATGACTCTTACCCGGATGATGGAGATAGCCACCCGGTATGCTAACAGAGAAGAAGAGGATCGACTCTATAGCGGGAAGAGTAAACTAGTCGGCCAAGAGGCCGGTGGAGGTGGTTCCAGTCGGAAACAAAAGCGTAAAGCCGAGCCAGCGGCACCTGGTGAGATTGCAGCAGTGGCTCAAGGAAAGTTTAAGGGAAAGCCTAAGGGGCCCTGGCCTCCTAAGAAGGTAAAGGATCAAGCAGGAAATGATGTGCTGGATTTGCCGTGTCACATCCACACGAAGAAAGATGAGGAAGGTAATCTGATTTACCCAAAGCATACCACTCGACAATGTCAACTCCTGATCCAACAGTTCCGGGAGAAACAACCCAATGAGAAGGACAAGGAGTCGGACAGAGGTGAGGAGGAAGAGGAAGATGAGGTTACCCCAAGGTCAATTCCACTCTCATGATTTTTGCTGATGTTGAGAGCAAGAGTCGGTTGAAGGTCATCAACAGAGAGGTGAATATGGTTGCTCCGGCAACGACGACCACGTACCTGAAATGGTCCCAGACATCCATCACATTCGACCAGTCAGACCATGCTGCTCACGTAGTCACCCCCAGGAGGCAAGCGTTGGTGGTCGACCCAGTGGTCGGTGGCACTCGATTGACTAAAGTGCTGATGGATGGTGGTAGCGGCCTGAATATCCTGTATGCTGAAACCTTGAAGGGGATGGGCATCCCAATGTCCAAGCTTAGCGAAAGCAATATGATTTCACGGTGTTATCCCCGGAAAGAAAGCCGAGTCACTTGGCCAGATCACTCTCGACGTGGTTTTCCGTGACTCCAAGCATTACTGTAAAGAAAAGTTGACATTTGAAGTCGTGGATTTCCAGAGTGCTTATCACGCCATCTTGGGGAGGCCGGCATACACACGTTTCATGGCTCGACCGTGTTATGTGTACCTCAAGCTGAAGATGCCTGGCCCCAAAGGTGTGATCACAGTCAGTGGCAATCGGGAGAAAGCAGAAGAATGTTTCCAGAAAGGTTCCAAAATCACCGATGCACAGATGGCGGCGGTTGAATTCCAAGAGTATCAGAAGAGCGCAGATCCGAGTGACTTGCTCCGAGCCAAGAAGCCTGCTATAGACTCTGCATTTCAGTCGACTGGTGAAACGAAGCCGATTCATATTCACCCGACTGATCCCAATGCTACTCCGACTCATATATCAACAACGCTCGACAGCAAATAGGAAGAAGCGTTCATCCAATTCCTCCGTGAGAACTGAGACATCTTCGCATGGAAACCCTCTGACATGCCAGGTGTACCCAGAGAACTGGTTGAGCACCGTTTGCGTGTTGACCCCAAGGTAAAACCCGTCAAGGAGCACCTTCGGCGGTCCGCCATTTAGAAGAGAAAAGCAATCGGCGAAGAAGTGGCTCGACTGTTGGCAGCAGAGTTCATCCGTGAAATCTACCACTCCGAGTGGCTTGCCAATGTCGTCATGGTCCCCAAGAAGGATGATTCACTTCGCATGTGCATTGATTTCAAGCATATCAATCGGTCCTGCCCGAAAGATCATTTCCCTCTCCTCCGTATCGATCAGATTGTTGACTCGACTGTGGGGTGTGAGCGCCTATCTTTCTTAGATGCATATTCCGGGTATCATCAGATCCGACTGTATGGCCCCGATGAAATAAAAACAACTTTCATCACCCCATTCGGGTGTTTTTGCTATGTCACCATGCCATTCGGTCTTAAAAATGCCGGAGCCACGTTCATGAGAATGATCCAGAAGTGCCTGCTCACCCAAATCAGTCAGAATATGGAGGCGTACATGGATGACATCGTGGTCAAGTCTCACAAAGGTTCCGACCTATTGATTGACCTCGCAGAAACCTTTGCCAACCTAAGAAGGTACGGTATCAAGCTTAATCCGTCAAAGTGCACATTCGGAGTTCCGGGAGGAAAGTTGCTCGGTTTTCTCGTTTCCGAATGAGGGATCGATGCCAATCCAGAAAAAGTTGATACCATCCTCCGAATGAAACGCCCCATGCGAGTGCATGACGTTCAGAAGCTGACTGGTTGTTTGGCCGCCTTGAGTCGATTCATTTCTCGTCTCGGCGAAAAGGCCTTGCCTCTTTACCGACTGATGAAGACATCTGATAAGTTTGAGTGGTCTAAAGAAGCTAATGCAGTGTTTGTAGAGCTCAAAGCCCTGCTTTCCACCCAGCCGGTGCTTGCTGTGCCAATCAGCAAGGAGTCTTTACTGCTTTACATTGCAGCCACTGGACAAGTTGTCAGTACAGTACTCACGATCGAGCGAGTAGAGGAAGGAAAAGCTTACAAGGTTCAACGCCTAGTTTATTATCTCTCTGAAGTTTTGACTCCGTCCAAGCAACGATATCCTCATTATCAGAAGCTTGTCTATGTAATTTACATGACCATGAAGAAGGTTGCACATTACTTCTCTAATCACTCTAGTATAGTCATCAGCGACGCACCGTTGTCTGAGATTCTGAATAACAGAGATGCAACTGGTCGAGTAGCAAAATGGGCGATTGAACTCCTTCCACTGGACATGAAGTTTGAGGCAAAGAAAGCTATCAAGTCCCAAGCAATCGCGGATATCCTTGCCGAATGGATTGAGCAGCAACTACCGACTCAAGTTCACTCGGAACATTGGACTATGTTCTTCGATGGCTCCAAGATGCTAAACGGATCAGGTGCTGGAGTAGTATTGGTGTCCCCTCATGGAGACAAGCTCAACTATGTTCTCCGGATTCATTTTGATTCCTCCAATAACGAAGCAGAATACGAAGCACTTTTATATGGGTTGCGTATGGCCACTTCACTCGGCGTCCGTCGCCTCATGGTATATGGCGATTCAGATTTGGTGGCTAATCAGGTGATGAAGGAATGGGATGTCAGAAGTCCAGCCATGACTGGTTACTACAATGCTGTTAGGAAGCTGGAAAAGAAGTTTGAGGGGTTGGAACTTCACCATGTGCCCCGATTGAAAAATCAAGCCGCAGATGAGTTGGCGAAGATAGGTTCAAAGAGAGAGGCCATTCCCCGCAATGTGTTTCTGGAACATATTCATTCGCCTTCAGTTCAGGAGGATCCCTTCACAGAAGAGTCACCACAGCCCAAGAGTGCCATAGATCCGACTGAAGTTGAAATCCCAGCCGTGGCCGACTTAGTCATGGAGGTTCTGGTCATCACTCCTGACTGGACAGTGCCGTACATTGCATACATTCTTCGGAAAGAACTTCTGGAGGATGAAGAAGAGGCTCGACAGATCGTTCGGCGATCTAAGGCCTTTACTGTGATAAAGGGGCAGTTGTTCAGAGAAAGTGCAACTGGAGTCTGCCAGAAGTGCATCACACCGGGAGAAGGTCGAGTGATCCTCAATGATATTCACTCAGGAACCTGCGGTCACCATGCGTCCTCTCGGACCATCGTGGCCAAAGCGTACCGAGCCGGGTTTTACTAGCCGCGGGCCAATGAGATGGCTAAGGAGATAGTGGACAAGTGTGAAAGATGTCAGTTTTACTCCAACATGTCTCATAAACCTGCATCAGCCCTGAAAACAATTCCACTCGTCTGGCCTTTCGCCGTGTGGGGGCTGGACATGGTTGGACCTCTGAGGACGGGAAGGAGTGGATTTACTCATATGTTAGTAGCAGTCAACAAGTTCACCAAATGGATCGAAGCCAAGCCCATCAAAAGCCTTGAAGCAAGCACAATTGTGAGTTTCATCAGGGAACTTATATTCAAATATGGCGTCCCGCATAGCATCATCATGGATAACGGCTCGAACTTTGATTCTGAAGAATTCAAAGCCTTTTGTGCTTCCCAAGGCACGAGAGTTGACTACGCTTCGGTCGCTCATCCTCAGTCGAATGGGCAGGCCGAGCGGGCAAATGGATTGATTCTCAAAGGATTAAAGCCTCGGTTGATGCATGACCTGAAACATGCAGCAGGAGCTTGGGTCGACGAGCTCCCATCCGTACTGTGGGGGTTGAGGACAACCCCTAACCGGTCGACTGGAAGGACTCCATTCTTCTTAGTCTACGGAGCTGAAGCCGTGCTTCCTAGTGATTACTCCACAATGCACCTCGAGTCGAACTCTTCTCAGAAGAAGAAGAAGAACAAGCTCGGCAAGATGCAGTCGATCTCCTAGAAGAAGAAAGAGAGATGGCCTTGATCCGGTCGACCATTTATCAGCAAAACTTGCGTCGATTTCATGCTAGAATCGTGAGGGGTCGGGCATTTCAAGAAGGAGACCTGGTTCTTCGAGTGGACCAGCAGAGACCTCACAAGCTCGCTCCTGCTTGGGAAGGCCCTTTCGTCATCACCAAGGTGCTCCACAATGGAGCATACCGTCTCTTCAACGTCGAACAAAATAAAGATGAGCCATGCGCCTGGAATGCGGATCTGCTCCGCACTTTCTATTCTTAAATATCTAGACTGATGAGATGTAATAAGAAATACCTTTTAGTTTGGCTATCAAAAGACATAATTTACTTCTTCCGAATGATTGTTGTTTATTTCTTTTGTACGTGTTACCTTAGCTGTGAATCTATTTCGCCTAAGACGAAGTGATAAAAATTGTACCGAGTGATGAGTCTGCCTCTCACTCGGGGGCTTAGCTGCAGCCCAGTGCTCGCCTAAGTGATAAAAATCCTACCGAGTGGTGAGTCCGCTTCCCACTCGGGGGCTTAGCTGCAGCCTAGTGCTCGCCTAAGTGATAAAAATCCTACCGAGTGGTGAGTCCGCTTCCCACTCGGGGGCTTAGCTGCAGCCTAGTGCTCGCCTAAGTGATAAAAATCCTACTGAGTGGTGAGTACGCTTCCCACTCGGGGGCTTAGCTGCAGCCCAGTGC
>NC_041383.1:551973434-552009139 GCF_002162155.2 Triticum dicoccoides
CTACCGAGTGGTGAGTCCGCTTCCCACTTGGGGGCTTAGCTGCAGCCCAGTGCTCGCCTAAGTAATAAAAATCCTACCGAGTGGCGAGCGACCCTCCCACTCGGGGGCTTAGCTGCAGCCCAGTGCTCGCCTAAGTTTGAAAAATCCTGCCGAGTGGTAAGCAACCCTCCCACTCGGGGGCTTAGCTGCAGTCCCGTGCTCGCCTAAGTTTGAAAAATCCTACCGAGTGGTGAGCAACCCTCCCACTCGGGGGCTTAGATGCAGCCTAGTGCTCGCCTAAGTTTGAAAAACCTTACCGAGTGGTTGACAGGAATGTCAAGACCATTGATGAGTGCCTTGCTGATGAGCTGATCAATGCTGCTCAAGGATCACCCAATCGGTTGACAGGAACGCCAAGACCATTGCTGAGTGCCTTGCTGATGAGCTGATCAATGTTGCTCAAGGATCTCCAGATCGGTCGACTGGCCATTCTTCTCAAGAAGCTGTACTAAGCAAACAGACAACAATTCGGGAGAAAAATGAATTTCGTTCGAAGACAAACACAATATATGAGATGATAAATCCAAAGTTTCTTAACCGCAGAATAAAGTGCTCGGGCATCAGGCCCGAAGGAGTTTTAACGGTTACAAGTTCACTCGGCATTCCAAGGCAAATAAAAGTCAGGCATAATGTTTTTTAATCACTCGGTGGGAGAAGGACTGGCCGGGTTTCGCAGAAGCTGTCGAGGTCGATGCTGTCGGCGATGCGAGTGGCTGCCTCGAGGAAGGTGTCCATGGAGTCCTGGAAGGAGTGCTTCTTAGTGTTTGCCACTTTGAGAGCTGCCATTTTGTCTTCCTTGGCCTCCTTGCAGTGCACTCAGACCAAAGACAAGGCAACATTGGCACCACAGCTGGCGGAAGATTTTTTCCACTCTTGCACTCGGCCTGGAATCTGATTTAGTCGAGTCATCAAGGACTCGAGGTCTTGAGACATTTCCGCCTGAGGCCAGAGTTTGGCATCCACTTAGGCCATCGTCGCCTTTAGCCGAGCAAGATAAGCAACCGCGCCATCTAAGCACGACTCCAGTCGAAGCAGATTCATTGCGGTGTCATCTTTCACCGGACAGTTGATGGGGTTGAGACCCGTCTCCACCCACCCAGTTTCAGCCTCAAAGTCCTGACACAGTTTTGTCCCATTGCAAAAAAATGATGAGTCGACGGCATGACAACAAAGTTCAATCGGCAACAAATTAATCACAGTCGACCGATCATACCTTCAAGCTTCAGAACAAGTTTGGCGGCGAGTTACTCCAGATAGGACTCTAGCTTGTCGGTCTTGGTCTTGAGGCCGCCAACTTCAGTGGTTAGATTTTCCTTGTCCTTCTTCAGCTGCTCGACTTCCCGATTAGCGTCCGAGATGGCAGTCTTCAGCTTTGCGTTCTCCTCCTCCAATTTGCTAACCGAAGCCAGCTTCTGGTCCGCAAGCTTCGTCTTCTCGCATGCTTCCTTCTGAGCGGCTACCAGATCCAGATCCTTCTGCTCCAAAGCCTCCTTCATCCTCTCTAAAGAAACAACACTCTTCAGATGAGACTGAAGTTGACAATTTTCACTACGCACATCTGCTTGTGTGAAATCACTCGGTTCAAAGAGACTGAAAGAAAAACCAGTGCGAAGTGCAAAGCTACAAAACAGACAAAATGGTCGAGTGATCACCTCCCATTATGGTCGTTTCTTGTTGGGCAGTCTTCAGATTCTTCTTCGCAAGTTCGAGGTCAAGTTCAACGCTGATATGCTTCTTCTTTAACTCGGTGAGCCGAGCTCCAAGATCACTAGACCTCTGTAGCCAGAAAGACAGACATGTCAGTCGATAGATACAAGGAACAGTAAAGGAAAAGAATTACTCTAAGACTACCGCCGAATCAAATATTCAACAGTAGTCTCAAGGACTACACCCAGTGGGTGCACTTAGCGTGCCCCCACTAGATCAGATCAATACTCAGCATGAGTTCAAAAAAAAGAGATACATCATTAGACCTCAGTCGACTGCCAGCAGTCGACCGCGATCTCGGGGACTACACCCAGTGGGTGCACTCGACGTGCCCCCACTGATTCGAAAAGTGCAGAATTGAAGATTTCCTGAGTTCTAAATGAAGGAACACCCAGTGGGTGATCAGATATAAAGCAACATTCAAAAGTTCAGTCGAAATTTTGCTGACCTAAACATTGGTCTGAAGGGCAGTGCTGGCGTTGTAAGCTATCTGACTGGCTTCATGCATCACTTTCACCTGCTCCATGACAAGATTCGCCTGGCGAAGAGCTTCCCTAGCGGCACCCCGCCAGTCGTCTGGAGTTTGATATGCAGCAAAAAGGGATGGCTCAAGAGGGGTCGAAGTAGTTGCCGGGTCGGATGAGTGGAGTTGCACCGGTGCAGCAGGAGTCTGTGCAGTCGACCTCGACGGACGATCAATCGTCAACGGGTTAGCGAATGTGACGTTGGTCCGAACTATTGCCTCAGGCGCCGATGTCGACTAAGGTACTTGGACTTCAAGCTTCCTCCTGTTTGAGCCTCCACTCTTCTTCCTCCTCTCCTGTAGATGCACTTCTTCTTCTTCGTCATCAGGAAGCACAACGATATCTTGCGGAGCTACATAAGAAGAGAAGTATCAAATTTTCAGTCAATTGACCATCCACTCGACTAAATAGAACTTGGTCGAACGAACTTACCAACTCGTGAGGTGGCCTCTTTGTCTCCTGGTGCCTTGTCAATGTCCATGTCAGTGGCAGCAGAGGTGGGGCTGGAAGGACACATGAATTGGTCGGCCAGATCAAGAAAATCTTCAGTCGACTTACGGAAACACAAACAAGATACCTACCCTGAGGAAACGGGGACGTCCATCTTGATTCGCGGCAATGTCTTCCGGGCCTTGGGAGGAGCAACTTTAGGCTGTTTAGCCACCTTCTCCGTCGGCTCCAGAGTCGACGTCTGAGTGCGCTTCTGAGTATTGGCACTCAGACCCACGCTTTTCCCGCGCCCGCCAGCCGGATCATGCTGCTGTTTGGATCAACATTCGGAGCACGGCGGCGAGTCAACTTCCTCCTCCTTGTCCAACTCCTCGATCTCCTCCTCCTCATCGTCTCCCTGAGAATCCCACTCGCCACTCTCTTCCGCGCTGTCCTCACCCTCCTGGGCCTGCTCCAAAGCTTGTTCACCATTGGGCATCGAGTCCATCTCAGTGAACACCTGCAGAACAAATTGGTCGAACGAGAGTCGGTAAACATCAAGTGCAGTCGGAGCATGAATGGGAAGAAGTCGGAACAAAAAGCATACCTTGTCGGGTGGGTTTACGCTGCTGAAGGGAACAACTCGCCTAGATCCTCTGGGATTGTCCTAGTTGCCTATGATGCTCCTCAGCCACAAAGATAATGTTTCAGACGACACTTCTTCTGGGTGGACCCGAGTAGTATCATCCGGTCCAGAATACAACCACATTGGATGATCGCGAGCTTGGAGAGGTTGGATGCGTCGACTGAGGAACACTTCCAGCAAGTCCATGCCGGTAATGCCATCATTGATAAGCTGGACCACCCTATCCACCAACATCCTTGTCTCCATGGTCTCATCAGCAGTCACTTTCAGTGGAGTAGGGGTCTGAACACGGTCAAACAAGAAGTGGGGAAGACCGGTCGACTGACCTAGAGTCGCGACATCCTGGCAATAGAACCAGGTCGACTGCCAGCCTCTAACGGAGTCAGGAAGAGTCATGGCAGGAAAGGCACTCCTATTCCTCTTTTGGATACCTAAACCCCCACACATCTGGATGACATGGGTTTTCGAGTCACTCGACTTCGCCTTTTTTACCGACTGGGAACGAATGGTGAAGATGTGTTTGAAAAGGCCCCAGTGTGGTCGACACCCCAAGAAAGTTCTCGCACATCGACACGAAAGCAGCTAAATACGTGATGGTGTTGGAGGAGAAATGGTGGAGTTGAGCACCGAAAAAGTTCAGGAACCCCCGGAAGAAAGGATGGGGGGAAGTGAAAAACCATGGTCGACGTGGGTGGCGAGCAGAGCGCACTCACCCGGTCGAGGCTAGGGACTCATCTCCCCCTCCGGCAGCCTTGCCGCTCCCTTGGCGATTAGCCCCGACTCTGCCAGCTCGTCCAGATCCGCCTGCCGAATTGAAGACCGGATCCAATCACCCTGGATCCAGCCCGGCGGCAGCCCCGCGCGCGACGACGTTCCAATGCGCCAGAGCCCATGCGCCAGACGAGGCGCGCGGCCGTGGAGGCGCTGGAGGAAGCCGCAGCGGCGAAGAGGGCTGCAACCGCTTCCTCCTCGACTAGACATGTTGCCACTTCTTCCTCCTCAACCAGATGCGCTGCCGCTTCTCCCTTGGCCGAACGCGCAAGGACTCCATCTCCTTCTCCGGCGGGCTCCGTCCCGACGGCCAAATATGACCTTGGGTCATTTAGCCCGAGGAAGAAGAGGAGGGCAGAAGAAGAGGAGGATGAGTATGTACTCTACTTCCCCCATCTATTCTCTTATTCCTTACTTGAATCGCTTTATCTTGACTTGACCTCGTTGCTACAGTGACATGGAGATGCTGGCCCAGAGGGTGAAAAGAGCCAAGGCCTCGACGAGTGTTGAGCCCCCAACAAGCACTCCTCATGCGTCGGGGATGATCTTCACTAGCCCGGAGTCCAGCCCCCAGCGCAGTCCCCACTCCAGCCCCCAGCGTAAGTTTGCCACTTATTTCTTGCCGGCGGGTGTTGGAGTGCGTCTTCTTATTGATGACTAGCCGGGACCACAGGAGGGGGCAGCAGCAGGAGGAGCCACTCAGGGCCGCCCCGGACACGCCGCCCCCATCGACTACGCCGACCGGAGGGGCGTCCCCGGCAAGAGCACCCATTGACGAGCCCATGCGCTTGGAGGAGGAGGCGGCGGGCACAGGCGCTGGTGACCCTGTCCCGGCAACAGATGTTGCTGGGGAGGGGGATGCATCCTCCCCACTTACTACGGGTAAGTTATTCTCTCCTGTTCCTTGCCGTCGTTGCCTCGATTTCTTTCCTTTTCTTTGTCTTGAATTGTCCTGATTTTGGCTTTACCTTTCTCCCTTCCTTGGTTTCAGATCCTCCCTCGGCAAATCAGGTGGACGTTGACGCCGTGATCATGGAGACTGCCAAGGACGCCGAGGCCGAGGCCACCAACATTGCTGCCGAGGAGGCCACCAAGGGACCCACCAAGGAGGCCGCGACGGGGCTTTCCGGGAAGGCCGGCAAGGACCCTGCCGGGGAGGAGGTGGCCGAGGAGCCTGCCAGAGAGGTCGACAAGGCTGCCGCCATGGGTACCGCCGGGGAGGCCGGCGAGGCCACCACTAGAGAGGCTGAAGGATCCTTCCGGGGAGGAGGTGATCAATGACCAACCCTCCTCCTCCTTAGCCTCTGCCCCAAGCAGGTACTTGAAGGTTGGCGATGACCTCTTCGTCAGCATTCCAGGAGTGGTAGGCACCAGAGCGCCAATCGAGGGGGACGTCTTTGACAAAGAGATCCTCACCGCTGCCGGGCTCCAGGTTGTTGACGAACCGAGCATCGGCAGCGGTGGCTCCAAGGAGGACCAACTCCTTCAGGCTATGAGCGCTAACTTCCACAATCTCCAAGCTCTCCATTTGGCTCGCAAGGAGAAGGTGGACTCCAGGATGGCGGATGTGGACAAGGCCGAGGCAGACTTCCAGGAGTGTGTCGCCCATATGAAAGCCTGGTTCAACGAGGCTCAGGAAGATCTAAGGGCCTCCCAAATCCAACTGAGCGAGCGCCAGCGGGACCTCCTTCTGAAGCAGGCCAATTTCGAGAAGGCGCGGGAGGTGGCAAAGGACAAGGCTGCCAAGGACGAGTCCGACCAGGCGCAGCACCGCATCTCGCTCGATGTCCAGGAGGAGGACTTGGTCGCTCGCGAGGCGGCGCTTACCGCCACGCTTCGCGCCAAGGATGAAGAGATCGAGAAGCTTGTTGTGCAGCAAACCCGAGACCTGGCGTAGAAGCACCAGGCAGCGCTTGATGCTCTGGCCCTTGACCATGCTGGCAAGCTGAAGGAGGTCGTTGATACGTCTCCAACGTATCTATAATTTTTGATTGCTCCATGCTACTTTATCTACTGTTTTGGACTATATTGGGCTTTATTTTCCACTTTTATATTATTTTTGGGACTAACCTATTAACCAGAGGCCCAGCCCAGAATTGTTGTTTTTTTTTTCTATTTCAGTGTTTCGAATAAACGAAATATCAAAAGGAGTCCAAACGGAATGAAACCTTCGGGAACGTGATTTTCCAACTGAACGTGATCCAGGAGACTTGGACCCTACTCCAAGAAGTGCCAGAGGCGGTCACGAGGGTGGAGGGTGCCCCCCTGGGCGCGCCCCCCTACCTCGTGGGCCCCCTGATGCTCCACCAACGTACTCCTTCCTCCTATATATACCTACGTATCCGCGAATGATCAGAACAGGAGCCAAAAACCTAATTCCACCACCGCAACCTTCTGTATCCACGAGATCCCATCTTGGGGCCTGTTCCGGAGCTCCGCCGGAGGGGGCATCCACCATGGAGGGCTTCTACATCAACACCATAGCCCCTCCGATGAAGTGTGAGTAGTTTACTTCAGACCTTCGGGTCCATATATAGCTAGTAGCTAGATGGCTTCTTCTCTCTTTTTGGATCTCAATACAATGTTCTCCCCCTCTCTTGTGGAGATCTATTCGATGTAATCTTCTTTTTGCGGTGTGTTTGTTGAGACCGATGAATTGTGGGTTTATGATCCAGTATTATCTATGGAAAATATTTGATTCTTCTCTGAATTCTTTTATGTATGATTGAGTTATCTTTGCAAGTCTCTTCGAATTATCCTTTTTGGTTTGGCCAACTAGATTGGTAGTTCTTGCAATGGGAGAAATGCTTAGCTTTGGGTTCGATCTTGCGGTGTCCTTACCCAGTGACAGAAAGGGTTGCAAGGCATGTATTGTATTGTTGCCATCGAGGATAACAAGATGGTTTTTTTAATCATATTGCATGAATTTATCCCTCTACATCATGTCATCTTGCTTAAGGCGTTACTCTATTTTTAACTTAATACTCTAGATGCATGCTGGATAGCGGTCGATGAGTGGAGTAATAGTAGTAGATGCAGAATCATTTCGATCTACTTGTCTTGGACGTGATGCCTATATACATGATCATTGCCTCGATATACTCATAACTATGCTCAATTCTGTCAATTGCTCAACAGTAATTTGTTCACCCACCGTAGAATATTTATTCTCTTGAGAGAAGTCACTAGTGAAACCTATGGCCCCCGGGTCTATTCTCATCTTATCAATCTCTATCGCTTTATTTACTTGCTTTGTTTTTTTACTTTGCCTTTTACTTTTTACTTTGCATCTATCTATCAAAAATACCAAAAATATTATTTATCATCTCTATTAGATCTTACTTTCGTAAGTGACCATGAAGGGATTGACAACCCCTAATGGCGTTGGTTGCGAGTTGCTATCGTTTTGTGTAGGTACGAGGGACTTGTGCGTGGTCTCCTACTGGATTGATACCTTGGTTCTCAAAAACTGAGGGAAATACTTACGCTACTTTGCTGCATCATCCTCTCCTCTTCGGAGAAATCCAATGCAGTGCTCAAGAGGTAGCAGTCGTCGACCGTGCTGAGGTGGCAGAGGCAACCAGGATTGTGCTGGCCAGCAAGGTGGAAAAGCTGGAGGCGGACCTGGCAAGGCTCACTCAGGAGATCTCCACGCTCAAGGACGACAGAGAGAAGGCTCTTTACGACCTGGAGGAAATGCAGACCACCATAACTAACAAAACCAAGATGCTTTCCAAGGCCAACGAGTCCATCGATGATTTGAAGTTGAAGCTGGACAGCCAGGAGAAGATGCTCTCGGAGTCCCAGGCTCGGGAGCAGATCCTGGCCAAGGATCTCGTGGATGAGCGGCTGCTACTACGGACTGCCGCCTCTTCCCACAACAAGCTCGTGGAGAGCACGAAGCTTTGGACCAGCCACCTTATGGACGTCACGGAGAAGCTCACTACGCAACTGACTGCCATGGGCATGCCAAACTTCAGGTTCTCCCATGAGGCGAACGTGGCCGAGAGCGCCAGGCTGTCCCTATTCTTCGAGCGTGTCCTTGACGCCCTGAAACTGATCCAATCCACCAGGGCGGCCTACCTGGCCAAGGAGTCCCGACAGCTTTGCTGGGATGCCTTGATCAAGGTGCTCACCAAGGTGGCGCACTAGAACCCCAGCGTCGACTTTGCTCAGGCCTCGACAGCTTGCTGGAGGACGTCGACCGTCAGGCGCTCGAGGAGCGCATCGAGCCCATCATCAGTTGCGTCAGCGGAGTCGCGAGGCTGGAGGGCTAGCGCCAGGATTAACTGCTTCATTCCTTGTTGCTGATGCGAGTTCGTTCCCAAGACAGATTATCTTAAATCAGAATCGCGACAACTTTTGATGTAACATAACTTTTGTTGTGCTTTGAATTAGTTGCGTGTTATCTTCCCATTTTAGTTCATCCTTGTACTTTCTGCACCCTACGCTTAGTTGGATAGGCCTGCCGGCATGTGCAACCCTTGTTGTAGGCGCTAGAAGGACGGATCCTTAGCAGCCTGCGGAGGGCGTCGATGCCAGCAGGTTACCTTGCCGCTCTTGGCACAATCACCTGAACTATCGAGCAGACTCGAAGCAGAACAGGGGCGCTGTTGATTATGGCAAGGTACCCCACCGTTCTTAGCAGAGCACAGCACCCGAACTGTTGAGCGGTATTGAAATAGAACAGGCGCGTTGCCAATTGCAGCAGGGTTCCTTTCGCGTACAGGTTCTCCATACAAGGACCGAAACCATAGAGGGGGATAACATTATAAAAAGGAAGAATTACTCAAAGTTTAGTTGACTTAGCTTTTTGTTGCTATGAAGATCATCATCACGGCCGTAGATGCTGCTTCTCGCCCAGCCCTTTGCACCAGGGTGGCGCGGACAACCTTGATCAGGCCGGCCGCTGAGGTCGTCTTCTTCTTCAGAGCCATGGCGACGAAGAAACTAGTGTACTAACTACGGACCAGATTCTCGCAACTAATGCCCCCTACTTGGCGCGCCAAAGATGTCAGGAAAACCGATCACCTATGGGGTCACAAGGATCCCTTCTACATTCGGCGGGGGATTAGATGCACGAAGAGCAGGTCGAGCCGTTAGCACACAGGGGATTTTTATCTAGGTTCGGGCGGCAAAGATGCGTAATACCCTAATCCTGCTTGTCTGGTTATATGAGTGTTCTTGAGTTCTTGAACTAGCTATGGTGCGTGCTTTGTCCAAAAGTCCAAATCCTCGCACTGTATGCCTTGGGCCTCCTTTTATATGCAAATGGGTTGCCACAGTGGCACACGGGAGGTGGCAAGCTACAGTTGTACGAGCTTATCGCTCGATCAATGTAGGACAAGTGCATTTAATGCGTTGCCTACATGTCCTCTCGCTTTATTGGGGACGGCAACAGAGGCCATCTCATCCTTCGCTGCTCCTCCTCGCCTTGACACGCGTCCGGGTGGACGAGGCATGCAGCGCCACGCTGGCCAACCAGTTGTTGTGTTGGCGCAATGGTAAGCTTCCACAAAGATCTGCATGCCGCCACGCAGGCGCCTGCTTAGTTGGCATGCCTATCGTTGCACTGGAGTGGTGGTGAGGTGGCGAGACCTTGCCGGGCGCGGGTCTGGCCACGGCCCAGCGATCATCCCTGGCAAGGGTCTTGCTGGGGGTGTTCGTCTTCTGGTCCCACGTGGAGCTGTGGGCCGTCAATCTTTATGAGGATTTGCATGCTATCAAGCATGCACTTTCCAGATCTTGGTCTTAACATTGTTGATGGTGTCAGAGCTCTCAGTCCTAAGGGTGATGGACTTGCTGGTGTTTGTGCAGGCCGCCCCCGGCAAGGTCCTTGTCGGGGGCGGTCCAGCTTGCCCCTCGCCCCTCGCGCTTCGAGCATCTGTCTTGGTGGCCTTCGGGATTTTCCTTCCTCTGCCTTGCCAGGCCCTGCAGCAGGCATCGCCGCGACTGCCTGTGCACTAGTAAGGGGTACAAAAGTACCCATACTTTAGTACACCGACACTAGGAAACTACGAATACCTTTGATGTCCTTAGGACATGGCATTTTCTCAATTGCATCAACCTTAGCTTGGTCCACTTCAATACCTCTTTCAGAAATTTTATGACCCAAGACAATGCCCTCATTAACCATAAAGTGGCACTTCCCCCAATTCAGGACAAGATTTGTTTGTTCACATCTCTGCAAAACTCGCTCAAGATTGCTTAAACAATCATCAAAGGACTTCCCATAAACAGAAAAGTCATCCATGAAAACCTCAACAATCTTTTCACAAAAGTCAGAGAATATAGCAGTCATACATCTTTGAAACGTAGCAGGTGCATTACATAAACCGAAAGGCATACATCTCTAAGCAAATGTTCCAAAAGGGCAAGTAAAAGTGGTCTTTTCTTGATCAGACTGTAAAACATGTATTTGTGAAAAGCCAGAGTATCCATCAAGGAAGCAAAATGTGTGTGCTTAGATAGTCTTTCTAACATTTGATCAATAAAAGGCAGAGGGTAATGATCTTTTCTAGTAGCTTTATTTAATATTCTATAATCAATTACCATTCTATAGCCCGTGACAATTCTTTGTGGAATAAGCTCATTCTTATCATTAGGAACAACAGTAATACCTCCCTTCTTAGGGACACAATGAACAAGAGTTACCCATTTACTATCAGCTATAGGATAGATTATACCTGCTTCCAGAAGTTTTAATATTTCTGTTCTTACCACTTCTTTCATCTTCGAATTTAACCGACGTTTATGATCAACAACTGGTTTAGCATCAGGTTCCATATTAATTTTATGCTGACATACAGTGGGACTAATGCCCTTTAAATCATCAAGAGTATACCCAATAGCAGCTCGGTGCTTCCTTAGAACTTTCAATAATCTTTCTTCTTCATGTTCTGAAAAGTTAGCACTGATAATAACATGATATATCTTCTTTTCATCAAGATAAGCATATTTCAAAGTGTCTGGCAATGGTTTTAATTCAAACACAGGGTCACCCTTAGGTGGAGGAGGACCTCCAAGAGTTTCAATAGGCAAATTGTGTTTAAGCAAAGGACGTTGTTCAAAGAAGATCTTATCTATTTCATTTCTTTCATGCATATGTAAATCATTCTCATGGTCTAGCAAGTATTGCTCTAAAGGATCAGTAGGTGGCACAACAATAGAAGCAAGACCAATTAATTCATCCTTACTAGGCAATTCTTTTTCATGATGATTTCTACTAAACTTGGAAAAATTAAACTCATGAGATTCATCACCAAAGCTAACACCGTTAGTTTGTTTCTTACAGTCTATTTTAGCATTGACGGTGTTCAAGAAAGGTCTACCAAATATAATGGGACAACATTATCTTGTGGGGTGGTAAGAACAAGAAAATCAGTAGGGTATTTTATCTTCCCACACAAGACTTCAACATCTCTAAGAATCCCAATGGGTGATATAGTATCTCTATTAGCAAGTTTAATAGTAACATCTATGTCTTCCATTTCAGCAGGTGCTATTTCATCTCTAATTTCTTCATATAAGGAGTGGGTAATGGCACTCACACTAGCACCCATGTCACGTAAACCATGATAACAGTGATCTCCTATTTTAATTAAAACAACAGGCATGCCAACAACTAGTCTATGTTTATCTTTGCCCTCAGGTTTAACAATTTTAGCAGCTTCATCACAGAAGTAAATAACATGCCCATCCATATCTTCTTCCAAGAGATCTTTAACCATAGCAATGCTAGGTTCTACTTTAGTTTGTTCATCAGGTTTAGGTGTTCTAACATAGCTTTTGTTATCCACAGTTGAAACTTTAGCATGTTCTCTTATCCTAACAGGGAAAGGTGGTTTCTCAATATAAGCAGAAGGAACAACTGGATCAACATTATAAAGTATAGTTTCTTCTTTACCTGGTACTGGTTCTTTAATTTCATCTTTAATAGGTGGGTGATATTTAACCCACTTCTCTTTAGGAAGTTCAACATGAGTAGCAAATGATTCACAAAAGGACGCTACTATATGAGAGTCAAGTCCATATTTAGTGCTAAACTTTTGAAAAGCATCGGTATCCATAAAAGATTTAACACAATCATACTTAAGCTTTATACCCGACTCTTTACCTTCGTCAAGTTCCCAATCTTCAGAGCTGCTTTTCATTCTTTCCAAAAGATACCACCGGAATTCAATAGTCTTCCTCATAAAAGAACCAGTACATGAAGTATCTGATAACCCACAAGTATGGGGGATCGCAACAGTTTTCGAGGGTAGAGTATTCAACCCAAATTTATTGATTCGACACAAGGGGAGCCAAAGAATTTTCTCAAGTATTAGCAGTTGAGTTGTCAATTCAACCACACCTGGATAACTTAGTATCTGCAGCAAAGTATTTAGTAGCAAAGTAGAATGGAAGTAATGGTAACAGTGATAAAAGTAACGGTAGCAGTTTTGTAGTAATTGTAATAGTAGCAACGGTAAAGTAAATAAGCAAAGCACAATATGTGAAAAGCTCGTAGGCATTGGATCAGTGATGAATAATTATGTCGGATGCGATTCCTCATGTAATAGTTATAACATAGGGTGACACAGAACTAGCTCCAGTTCATCAATGTAATGTAGGCATGTATTCTGAATATAGTCATACGTGCTTATGGAAAAGAACTTGCATGACATCTTTTGTCCTACCCTCCTGTGGCAGCGGGGTCCTAATGGAAACTAAGGGATATTAAGGCCTCCTTTTAATAGAGTACCGGACCAAAGCATTAGCACTTAGTGAATACATGAACTCCTCAAACTACGGTCATCACCGAGAAGTATCCCAATTATTGTCACTTCGGGGTTGTCAGATCATAACACATAATAGGTGACTATAGACTTGCAAGATAGGATCAAGAACTCACATATATTCATGAAAACATAATAGGTTCAGATCTAAAATCATGGCACTCAGGCCCTAGTGACAAGCATTAAGCATAGCAACAGTCATAGCAACATCAATCTCAGAACATAGTGGATGCTAGGGATCAAACCCTAAGAAAACTAACTTGATTACATGGTAAATCTCATCCAACCCATCACCGTCCAGCAAGCCTATGATGGAATTACTCACGCACGGCGGTGAGCATCATGAAATTGGTGATGGAGGATGGTTGATGATGATGACGGCGACGAATCCCCCTCTCCGGAACCTCGAACGGACTCCAGATCAGCCCTCCCGAGAGATATTAGGGCTTGGCGGCGGCTCCGTATCGTAAAACACGATGAAACTTTCTCTCTAATTTTTTTCTTTGCGAAAGCAAATATATGGAGTTGGAGTTGACGTTGGTGGACGTCTAGGGGGCCCACGAGGTAGGGGGCACGCCCAGGGGGAGGGGGCGCACCCCCCACCCTCATGGACAGGGTGTGGGCCCCCTAACACTATTTCTTTCACCAATATTTTTTATTAATTCTAAAAAGTTGCTCCGTGGATTTTCAGGTCATTCCGAGAAGTTTTATTTCTGCACAAAAATAACACCATGGCAATTCTGCTGAAAACAACGTCGGCCCGGGTTAGTTCCATTCAAATCATGCAAGTTAGAGTCCAAAACAAGGAAAAAGTGTTTGGAAAAGTAGATACGACAGAGACATATCAGTATCGAGCATGGTTTGAGCATTACGAGAAAACCGAGCATAAAAATTCTGAATAATAATTTCTCTTGAGAGCTCATGATTGGGGCATGAATATAACATCGTCTTAAGCCTCCCCCAAGCTAGAGCAATACTTTCTCCTTCACGAGGCCAAAAATTATATATATAATTCCAATCACGATGAACTAGATGCATAGGATAAAAAATTTGATGGAACTCCAATTTCAAACGATTTCAATTCCATGATCCAATATCATCGCATAGACTATACCATGCCAATGCTTTTCCCTTCAAAGATAAAGGGAAAACCTTTTTCATCACTTCATCCCTGGGTAAACCTGCAAGCTTAAACAATCCACAAATTTGTTCCACATGTATCAAGTGCATATCAGGATGTTCAGTTCCGTCTCCTGCATAAGGATTAGCTAGCAGTTGTTCTATCATACCCGAAGGGATTTCATATTCAATATTTTCAGTAGGTGTAGTAGGTTGAGGGGTAACTAATTGTGGTTCTGTACGAGGTGAAGATACCCCGAACAAACCCCTCAAAGGATTGTTTTCCATAGTAACAAGTGACAATAAATTTCAGCAGACTATAAATGTTTCCTTACGGAATTCCACTTACCAAAGGCGATTCACTCCCCGGCAACCGCGCCAGAAGATATCCTTGATGACCCACATGTATAGGGGATCAATTGTAGGTCTTTTCGATAAGTAAGAGTGTCGAACCCAACGAGGAGTAGAAGGAAATGACAAGTAGTTTTCAGTAAGATGATGTATGCAAGTGCTGAAACTATAAGTAGCGAGTAGTTTGGTAGCAAGATAATTTGTAACGAGCAAGTAACGATAGTAACAATACGTATGCAGCAAGGTATCCCAATCCTTTTTAGACAAAGGACAGGCCAAAACGGTCTCTTATAACAAGCAAAGCATTCTTGAGGGTACACGGGAATTTTATCTAGTTACTCTCATCATGTTGGTTTGATTTCTGTTCGCTACTTTGATAATTTTATATGTGGGTGGACCGGTGCTTAGGTGCTGTTCTTACTTGAACAAACCTCCTACTTATGATTAACCCTCCTGCAAGCATTCGCAACTGCGAGAAAAGTATTAAGAATAGATTCTAACCATAACATTAAACTCTAGGATCCAATCGGTCCCTTACGGAATAGTGCATAAACTGGGGTTTAAGTTTCTGTCACTCTCGCAACCCACCATCTATTTACTACTCCACAATGCATTCCCTTAGACCCGGCTATGGCATATAGCAGCAACCCTTAAAAACAGCTATAGCTGGGCTATAGCAGGCTATAGCGGCAAATTGTACATGAAATCATTTAGCGGCAACATGCTCAAACATCTATAGCGGGGCTATAGTCGGCTATTTGAAACTATGCTTAGGCCCAAATATGGTGAAGTGTCATGTGGTCGATGTTCACATGACACCACTAAGGGAATCACAACATACATACTATCAAAATATCGAACACATATCAAATTCACATGATTACTTGCAACATGATTTCTCCCGTGACCTCAAGAACGAAAGTAACTACTCACAAATGGTAAACATGCTCAAGATCATAGGGGTATTGAATAACATAATAGATCTGAACATATAATCTTCCACCAAATGAACCATATAGTAATCAACTACAAGATGTAATCAACACTACTAGTCACCCACGGGCACCAATCTATAGTTTTGATACAAAGATTGAACGCAAGAGATGAACTAGGGTTTGAGAGGAGTTGGTGCTGTGGAGATGTTGATGAATATGGCCCTCCCTGAGATGGGAGAGTTGTTGGTGATGATGATGACGATGATTTCCCCCTCCGGGAGGGAAGTTCCCCCGGCAGAATTGCTCCGCCGGAGGGCAAAAGTGCTCCTGCCCAAGTTCCTCCTCGAGGCGGCGGCGCTTCGTCCCGAATGTCATCTCTTTATTTTTCTAGGTCAAAATGACTTATATACCAGAAGATGGGCACCGGAGGTGGGCCGAGGCGGGCACAACCCACCAGGGCGCGCCTGGGCTCCCTGGCGCGCCCAGGTGGGTTGTGCCCACCTGGTGGGCCCCCTCTGGTAGTTATTTGCTCCAATATTCCTTAAATATTCCATAAAAATTCTCCGTGAAGGCTCAGCTTGTTTGGAGTTGTGCAGAGTAGGTAGCCTGACGTAGCTTTTTCACGTCCAGATTTCCAGCTGCCAGAATTCTACCTCTTGGTGTGTACCTTGCAAATTATGATAGAAAAGGCATTAGAATTACTCCAAAAAGCATTATTATGGATAAAAACATTATAAATAATAGTAGGAAAACATGATGCAAAATGGACGTATCAGATGCTACCAGCGCAGGGCTTCGCCTAAGCAATACAGCGATATGATCGAGGTGTGTAAGGTGCAGGGGGGCACCGCACACGGCTAAGGCAAGCTAGGTGCGCTGGGGGAAGGGGAATCCTACTAGGACTCCTAGTCCTAGTAGGTTTCCACCTAAAGGAGAGGGGGAAAGGAAGGGAGAGGGGGGTCGCCCCCAACCCCTTGTCCAATTCGGACTGGGCTTGGGGGGCGTGCTACTCTTGAGCTTGCGTTGGTTTTCCTTGAAGAGCAAAGGGTGATGCAGCAATAGTAGTGTAAGTATTTCCCTCAGTTTTTGAGAACCAAGGTATCAATCCAGTAGGAGGCTCCTCAGAAGTCCCACGCACCTACACAAACAAACAAAGAACTCGCAACCAACGCAATAAAGGGGTTGTCAATCCCTTCACTGCCACTTGCGAAAGTGAAATCTAATAGAGATAGTAAGATAAGATAAATATATTTTTGGTATTTTATAAAATAGATGCAAAAAGTAAAGATGCAAATAAAAGTAGATCGGAAGCAAATATGATAAGAGATAGACCCGGGGCCCATAGGTTTCACTAGTGGCTTCTCTCAAGATAGCATAAGTATTACGGTGGGTGAACAAATTACTGTCGAGCAATTGATAGAAAAGCGAATAATTATGAGATTATCTAGGCATGATCATGTATATAGGCATCACGTCTGCAACAAGTAGACCGACTCCTGGCTGCATCTACTGAAGGAAATATGCCCTAGAGGCAATAATAAAGTTATTGTTTATTTCCTCATATCATGATAAATGTTTATTATTCATGCTAGAATTGTATTAACCGGAAACATGATACATGTGTGAATACATAGACAAACATATAGTCACTAGTATGCCTCTACTTGACTAGCTCATTAATCAAAGATGGTTATGTTTCCTGACCATAGACATGTGTTGTCATTTGATTAATGGGATCACATCATTAGGAGAATGATGTGATTGACATGACCCATTCCGTTAGCCTAGCACTTGATCGTTTAGTATACTGCTATTGCTTTCTTCATGACTTATACATGTTCCTGTAACTATGAGAATTATGCAACTCCTGTTTACCGGAGGAACACTTTGGGTACTACCAAACGTCACAACGTAACTGGGTGACTATAAAGGAGTACTACAGGTGTCTCCGAAGGTACATGTTGAGTTGGCGTATTTCGATATTAGGTTTTGTCACTCCGATTATCGGAGAGGTATCTCTGGGCCCTCTCGGTAATACACATCATTATAAGCCTTGCAAGCAATGTAACCAAATGAGTTGGTTGCGGGATGATGCATTACAGAACGAGTAAAGAGACTCGCCAGTAACGAGATTGAACTAGGTATTGGATACCGACGATCAAATCTCGGGCAAGTAACATACCGATGACAAAGGGAACAACGTATGTTGTTATGCGGTTTGACCGATAAAGATCTTCATAGAATATGTAGGAACCAATATGGGCATCCAGGTCCCGCTATTGGTTATTGACCGAGAATGGTTCTAGGTCATGTCTACATAGTTCTTGAACCCGTAGGGTCCGCACGCTTAACGTTAAGATGAAGTTTTATTATGAGTTTATAAGTTTTGATGTACCGAAGTTTGTTCGGAGTCCCGGATATGATCTCGGACATGACGAGGAGTCTCGAAATGGTCGAGACATAAAGATTGATATATTGGACGACTATATTCGGACACCGGAAGTGTTCCGGGTGATTTCGGAGAAAACCGGAGTGCCGGAGGGGTTACCGGAACCCCCCGGGGAAGTATTGGGCCTTAGTGGGCCTGAGGGGAAAGAGAGGGAAGCAGCCCAGGAGGTGGCGCGCCCCCTCCCAAGGGGAGTCTGAATTGGACTAGGGGAGGGGGGTGCGGCCCCTCTTTCCCTCTCCCTCTCCCCCTCTTTCCTTCCCCCTTCCTCCTTCCTAGTTGGACTAGGAAAGGGGAGTCCTACTCCCACTAGGAGGAGGACTCCCCCTCCTTGCGCGCCCCAAGGGCCGGCCGGCCTCCCCCCTTGCTCCTTTATATACGGGGGCAGGGGGGCACCCCATAGACACACAAATTGATCTACGGATCGTTCCTTAGCCGTGTGCGGTGCCCCCCTCCACCATATTCCACCTCAGTCATATCGTCGCGGAGTTTAGGCGAAGCCCTCCGCCGGTAGAACATCATCATTTTCACCACGCCGTCATGCTGACGGAACTCATCTCCGGAGCTCTACTGGATCGGAGGCCGGAGATCGTCATCGAGCTGAACGTGTGCTGAACTCGGAGGCCCCGTACGTTCGGTGCTTGGATCCGTCGGATCGTGAAGACGTACGACTACATCAACCACGTTGTGCTAACGCTTCCGCTTACGGTCTACGAGGGTACATGGACGAACACTCTCCCCTCTCGTTGCTATGCCATCACCATGATCTTGCGTGTGCGTAGGAATTTTTTTGAAATTACTACGTTCCCCAACAGTGGCATCCGAGCCTAGGTTTTATGGTTTGATGTTATATACACGAGTAGAACACAAGTGAGTTGTGGGCGATACAAGTCATACTGCTTACCAGCATGTCAAACTTTGGTTCGGCGGTATTGTGAGATGAAGCGGCCCGGACCGACATTACACGTACGCTTACGCGAGTCTGTCTCTCTCACTTTAGCTGAATCGAGTGTGGCTACGCCCGGTCCTTGCGAAGGTTAAAACATCACCAACTTGACGAACTGTCGTTGTGGTTTTTGATGCGTAGGTAAGAACAGTTCTTGCTAAGCCCATAGCAGCCACGTAAAACTTGCAACAACAAAGTAGATGACGTCTAACTTGTTTTTGCAGGGCATGTTGTGATGTGATATGGTCAAGACATGATGCTATATTTTATTGTATGAGATGATCATGTTTTGTAACCGAAGTTATTGGCAACTGGCAGGAGCCATATGGTTGTCACTTTATTGTATGAAATACAAACGCCTTGTAATTGCTTTACTTTATCACTAAGTGATAGCGATAGTCGTAGAAGCAATAGATGGCGTAACGACAACGATGCTACGATGAAGATCAAGGTGTCGCGCCGGTGACGATGGTGATCATGACGGTGCTTCGGAGATGGAGATCACAAGCACAAGATGATGATGGCCATATCATATCACTTATATTGATTGCATGTGATGTTTATCCTTTATGCATCTTATCTTGCTTTGTTTGACGGTAGCATTTTAAGATGATCTCTCACTAATTATCAAGAAGTGTTCTCCCTGAGTATGCACCGTTGCCAAAGTTCGTCGTGCCCAGACACCATGTGATGATCGGGTGTGATATGCTCTACGTCCATCTACAACGGGTGCAGGCCAGTTTTGCACACGCGGAATACTCAGGTTAAACTTGACGAGCCTAGCATATGCAGATATGGCCTCGGAACACGGAGACCGAAAGGTCGAGCGTGAATCATATAGTAGATATGATCAACATAGAAGGTGATGACCGGTTATGGTTTAGTTGATTTGGATCACATAATCACTTAGATGACTAGAGAGATGTCTGTCTAAGTGGGAGTTCTTTAGTAATATGATTAATTGAACTTAAATTTATCATGAACTTAGTACCTGATAGTATTTTGCTTGTCTATGTTTGTTTGTAGATAGATGGCTCGTGCTGTTGTTCCATTGAATTTTAATGCGTTCCTTGAGAAAGCAAAGTTGAAAGATGATGGTAGCAATTACACGGACTGGGTCCGTAACCTGAGGATTATCCTCATTGCTGCACAGAAAAGTTACATCCTGGAAGCACCGCTGGGTGCCAGGCCTGCTGCTGATGCAACTGACGACGTTAAGAACGTCTGGCAGAGCAAAGCTGATGACTACTCGATAGTTCAGTGTGCCATGCTTTACGGCTTAGAACCGGGTCTTCAACGACGTTTTGAATGTCATGGAGCATATGAGATGTTCCAGGAGTTGAAGTTAATATTTCAAGCAAATGCCTGGATTGAGAGATATGAAGTCTCCAATAAGTTCTATAGCTGCATGATGGAGGAGAATAGTTCTGTCAGTGAACACATACTCAAAATGTCTGGGTATAATCACTTGATTCAACTGGGAGTTAATCTTCCTGATGATAGTGTCATTGACAAAATTCTCCAATCACTGCCAAAAAGCTACAAGAGCTTCGTGATGAACTATAATATGCAAGGGATGAACAAGACTATTCCCGAGCTCTTCGCAATGCTAAAATCTGCGGAGGTAGAAATCAAGAAGGAGCATCAAGTGTTGATGGTTAACAAGACCACCAGTTTCAAAAAGAAGGGCAAAGGGAAGAAGAAGGGGAACTTCAAAAAGAACGGCAAACAAGTTGCTGCTCAAGAGAAGAAACCCAAGTCTGGACCTAAGCCTGAAACTGAGTGCTTCTACTGCAAGCAGACTGGACACTGGAAGCAGAACTGCCCCAAGTATTTGGCGGATAAGAAGGATGGCAAAGTGAACAAAGGTATATGTGATATACATGTTATTGATGTGTACCTAACTAGAGCTCGTAGTAGCACCTAGGTATTTGATACTGGTTCTGTTGCTAATATTTGCAACTCGAAACAGGGACTACGGAATAAGCGAGCACTGGCCAAGGACGAGGTGACGAAGCGCATGGGAAACGGTTCCGAAGTCGATGTGATCGCAGTCGGCACGCTACCTCTACATCTACCTTCGGGATTAGTTTTAGACCTGAATAATTGTTATTTGGTGCCAGCGTTGAGCATGAACATTATATCTGGATCTTGTTTGATGCGAGACGGTTATTCATTTAAATCAGAGAATAATGATTGTTCTATTTATATGAGTAATATCTTTTATGGTCATGCACCCTTGAAGAGTGGTCTATTTTTATTAAATCTCGATAGTAGTGATACACATATTCATAATGTTGAAGCCAAAAGATGCAGAGTTGATAATGATAGTGCAACTTATTTGTGGCACTGCCGTTTAGGTCATATCGGTGTAAAGCGCATGAAGAAACTCCATACTGATGGACTTTTGGAATCACTTGATTATGAATCACTTGGTACTTGCGAACCGTGCCTCATCGGCAAGATGACTAAAACACCGTTCTCCGGTACTATGGAGAGAGCAACAGATTTGTTGAAAATCATACATACAGATGTATGTGGTCCGATGAATGTTGAGGCTCGTGGCGGATATCGTTATTTTCTCACCTTCACAGATGATTTAACCAGATATGGGTATATCTACTTAATGAAGCACAATTTCAGAGTGAAGTAGAAAATCATCGTAACAAGAAAATAAAGTTTCTACAATCTCATCGTGGAGGAGAATATTTGAGTTACGAGTTTGGTTTACATTTGAAGCAAAGCGGAATAGTTTCGCAACTCACGCCACCTGGAACACCACAAAGAAATGGTGTGTCCGAACGTCGTAATCGTACTTTACTAGATATGGTGCGATCTATGATGTCTCTTACTGATTTACCGCTATCATTTTGGGGTTATGCTTTAGAGACGGCTGCATTCACATTAAATAGGGCACCATCTAAATCCGTTGAGACGACGCCTTATGAACTGTGGTTTGGCAAGAAACCAAAGTTGTCATTTTTTAAAGTTTGGGGCTGTGATGCTTATGTGAAGAAACTTCAACCAGATAAGCTCGAACCCAAATCGGAGAAATGTGTCTTCATAGGATACCAAAAGAGACTGTTGGGTACACCTTCTATCACAGATCCGAAGGCAAGACATTCGTTGCTAAGAATGGATCCTTTCTAGAGAAGGAGTTTCTCTCGAAAGAAGTGAGTGGGAGGAAAGTAGAACTTAATGAGATAATTGTATCTACTCCCTTGTTGGAAAGTAGTTCATCATAAGAACCGGTTCCTGTGACAACTACACCAACTAGTGAGGAAGCTAATGATATTGATCATGAAACTTCAAATCAAGTTTCTACCGAACCTCATAGGTCTACCAGAGTAAGATCCGCACCAGAGTGGTACGGTAATCCTATTCTGGAAGTCATGTTACTTGACCATGATGAACCTACGAACTATGAGGAAGCGATGATGAGCCCAGATTCCGCAAAATGGCTAGAAGCCATGAAATCTGAGATGGGATCCATGTATGAAAACAAAGTATGGACTTTGGTTGACTTGCCCGATGATCGGCAAGCCATTGAGAATAAATGGATCTTTAAGAAGAAGACTGACGCTGATGGTAATGTAACCGTCTATAAAGCTCGACTTGTTGCGAAAGGTTTTCGACAAGTTCAAGGGGTTGACTACGATGAGACTTTCTCACCCGTAGCGATGCTTAAGTCTGTCCGAATCATGTTAGCTATTGCTGCATTTCATGATTATGAAATTTGGCAAATGGATGTCAAAACTGCATTCTTGAATGGATTTCTGGAAGAAGAGTTGTATATGATGCAGCCAGAAGGTTTTGTTGATCCAAAAGGTGCTAACAAAGTATGCAAGCTCCAGCGATCCATTTATGGACTGGTGCAAGCATCTCGGAGTTGGAATAAACGTTTTGATAGTGTGATCAAAGCATATGGTTTTATACAGACTTTTGGAGAAGCCTGTATTTACAAGAAAGTGAGTGGGATCTCTGTAGCATTTCTAATTTTATATGTAGATGACATATTATTAATTGGAAATGATATAGAATTTCTGGATAACATAAAAGGATACTTGAATAAAAGTTTTTCAATGAAAGACCTCGGTGAAGCTGCTTACATATTGGGCATCAAGATCTATAGAGATAGATCAAGACGCTTAATAGGACTTTCACAAAGCACATACCTTGACAAAATTTTGAAAAAGTTCAAAATGGATCAGGCAAAGAAAGGTTTCTTGCCTGTGCTACAAGGTGTGAAGTTGAGTCAAACTCAATGCCCGACCACAGCAGAAGATAGAGATAAAATGAAAGATGTTCCCTATGCTTCAGCCATAGGCTCTATCATGTATGCAATGCTGTGTACCAGACCTGACGTATGCTTAGCAATAAGCTTGGTAGGAAGGCACCAAAATAATCCAGGAGTGGATCACTGGACAGCGGTCAAGAACATCCTGAAATACCTGAAAAGGACTAAGGATATGTTTCTCGTATATGGAGGTGACAAAGAGATAGTCGTAAATGGTTACGTCGATGCAAGCTTTGACACTGATCCGGACGATTCTAAATCGCAAACTGGATACGTGTTTTTATTAAACGGTAGAGCTGTAAGTTGGTGCAGTTCTAAACAAAGCGTCGTGGCGGGATCTACATGTGAAGCGGAGTACATAGCTGCTTCTGAAGCAGCAAATGAAGGAGTCTGGATGAAGGAGTTCATTTCTGATCTAGGTGTCATACCTAGTGCATCGGGACCAATGAAGATCTTCTGTGACAATACTGGTGCAATTGCCTTGGCAAAGGAATCCAGATTTCACAAAAGGACCAAGCACATCAAGAGACGCTTCAATTCCATTAGGGACCAAGTCCAAGTGGGAGACATAGAGATTTGCAAGATACATACGGATCTGAATGTTGCAGACCCGTTGACTAAACCTCTCTCACGAACAAAACACGATCAGCACCAAGACTCCATGGGTGTTAGAATCATTACTATATAATCTAGATTATTGACTCTAGTGCAAGTGGGCGACTGAAGGAAATATGCCCTAGAGGCAATAATAAAGTTATTATTTATTTCCTCATATCATGATAAATGTTTATTATTCATGCTAGAATTGTATTAACCGGAAACATGATACATGTGTGAATACATAGACAAACATATAGTCACTAGTATGCCTCTACTTGACTAGCTCATTAATCAAAGATGGTTATATTTCCTGACCATAGACATGTGTTGTCATTTGATTAATGGGATCACATCATTAGGAGAATGATGTGATTGACATGACCCATTCCGTTAGCCTAGCACTTGATCGTTTAGTATACTGCTATTGCTTTCTTCATGACTTATACATGTTCCTGTAACTATGAGAATTATGCAACTCCCGTTTACCGGAGGAACACTTTGGGTACTACCAAACGTCACAACGTAACTGGGTGACTATAAAGGAGTACTACAGGTGTCTCCGAAGGTACATGTTGAGTTGGCGTATTTCAAGATTAGGTTTTGTCACTCCGATTGTCGGAGAGGTATCTCTAGGCCCTCTCGGTAATACACATCATTATAAGCCTTGCAAGCAATGTAACCAAATGAGTTGGTTGCGGGATGATGCATTACAGAACGAGTAAAGAGACTTGCCGGTAACGAGATTGAACTAGGTATTGGATACCGACGATCAAATCTCGGGCAAGTAACATACCAATGACAAAGGGAACAACGTATGTTGTTATGCGGTTTGACCGATAAAGATCTTCGTAGAATATGTAGGAACCAATATGGGCATCCAGGTCCCGCTATTGGTTATTGACCGAGAATGGTTCTAGGTCATGTCTACATAGTTCTCGAACCTGTAGGGTCCGCACGCTTAACGTTACGATGACAGTTTTATTATGAGTTTATAAGTTTTGATGTACCGAAGTTTGTTCGAAGTCACGGATGTGATCTCGAACATAACGAGGAGTCTCGAAATGGTCGAGACATAAAGATTGATATATTGGACGACTATATTCGGACACCGGAAGTGTTCCGGGTGATTTCGGAGAAAACCGGAGTGCCGGAGGGGTTACCGGAACCCCCCTGGGAAGTATTGGGCCTTAGTGGGCCTGAGGGGAAAGAGAGGGCAGCAGCCCAGGAGGTGGCGCGCCCCCTCCCAAGGGGAGTCCGAATTGGACTAGGGGAGGGGGGCGCGGCCCCTCTTTCCCTCTCCCTCTCCCCCTCTTTCCTTACCCCTTCCTCCTTCCTAGTTGGACTAGGAAAGGGGAGTCCTACTCCCACTAGGAGGAGGACTCCCCCCTCCTTGGCGCGCCCCAAGGGCCGGCCGGCCTCTCCCCTTGCTCCTTTATGTACGGGGGCAGGGGGCACCCCATAGACACACAAGTTGATCTATGGATCGTTCCTTAGCTGTGTGCGGTGCCCCCCTCCACCATATTCCACCTCGGTCATATCGTCGCGGAGTTTAGGCGAAGCCCTGCGCCGGTAGAACATCATCATCGTCACCACGCCGTCGTACTGATGGAACTCATCTCCGGAGCTCTGCTGGATCGGAGGCCGGAGATTGTCATCGAGCTGAAGGTGTGCTGAACTCGGAGGCCCCGTACGTTCGGTGCTTGGGTCGGTCGGATCGTGAAGACGTACGACTACATCAACCGCGTTGTGCTAATGCTTCCGCTTACGGTCTACGAGGGTACGTGGACGGACACTCTCCCCTCTCGTTGCTATGCCATCACCATGATCTTGCGTGTGCGTAGGAATTTTTTTGAAATTACTACGTTCCCCAACATCTACTACTATTACTCCACACATCGACCGACTCCTGCCTGCATCTAGAGTATTAAGTTCATAAGAACAGAGTAACTCCTTAAGCAAGATGACATGATGTAGAGGGATAAACTCATGCAATATGATATAAACCCCATCTTTTTATCCTCGATGGCAACAATACAATACGTGCCTTGCTGCCCCTGTTGTCACTGAGAAAGCACACACCGCAAGATTGAACCCAAAGCTAAGCACTTCTCCTAAGGCAAGAAAGATCAATCTAGTAGGCCAAACCAAACTGATAATTCGAAGAGACTTGCAAAGATAACTCAATCATACATAAAAGAATTCAGAGGAGATTCAAATATTTCTCATAGATAAACTTGATCATAAACCCACAATTCATTGGATCTCGACAAACACACCACAAAAATAGTTTACATCGAATAGATCTCCACAAGACAGGGGGAGAACATTGTATTGAGATCCAAAAAAAGAGAAGAAGCCATCTAGCTAATAACTATGGACCCGTAGGTCTGTGGTAAACTACTCACAACTCATCGGAGGGGCAAGGATGTTGATGTAGAAGCCCTCCATGGTCGATTCCCCCTCCGGCGGAGCACCGACGAAGGCTCCAAGATGGGATCTCGCGGATACAGAAGGTTACAGTGGTGTAAATTGTGTTTCGTTGGCTCCCTGGATGTTTTCGGGGTACGTAGGCTTATATAGGAGGAAGAAGTACGTCGGTGGCCGCCCGAGGGGCCCACGAGATAGGGGGCGCGCCCTATAGGGGGGGCGCCCTCCTATCTCGTGGAGGCCTCGACTGCTTCTTGACTTGCACTCCAAGTCCTCTGGATCACGTTCGTTCCAAAAATCACGCTCCCGAAGGTTTCATTCCGTTTGGACTCCGTTTGATATTCCTTTACTTCGAAATACTGAAATAGGCAAAAAAAACAGCAATACGGGCTGGGCCTCCGGTTAGTAGGTTAGTCCCAAAAATGATATAAATGTGTAAAATAAAGCCCATAAACATCCAAAAGGGGTAATATAATAACATGGAACAATCAAAAATTATAGATACATTGGAGACGTATCAAGCATCCCCAAGCTTAATTCCGGCTCGTCCTCGAGTAGGTAAATGATAAAAAAGAAATTTTTGATGTGGAATGCTACCTAGCATAATTCTAAATGTAATTTTCTTTATTGTGGCATGAATGTTCAGATCCAAATGATACAAAATAAAAGTTCATATTAACATGAAAATGGTGATACTTCAAGCATACTAATCAAAGTAATCATGTCTTCTCAAAGTAACATGGCCAAAGAAAGTTATCCCTACAAAATCATATAGTCTGACTGTTGCTCTATCTTCATCACACAAAGTATTTAATCATGCACAACCCCGATGACAAGCCAAGCAATTGTTTCATACTTTAATAATCTCAAACTCTTTCAACTTTCACGCAATACATGAGCGTGAGCCATGGACAAAGCACTATACGTGGAGTAGAATGGTGGTTGTGGAGAAGACAAAAAAGGAGGAAAATAGTCTCACATCAACTAGGCGTATCAACGGGCTATGGAGATGCCCATTAATAGATATCAATGTGAGTGAGTAGGGATTGCCATGCAACGGATGCACTAGAGATATAAATATATGAAAGCTCAACAAAAGAAACTAAGTGGGTGTGCATCCAACTTGCTTGCTCACGAAGACCTAGGGCATTTTGAGTAAGCCCATCATTGGAATATACAAGCCAAGTTCTATAATTAAAAATTCCCACTAGTATATGAAAGTGACAACATATGAGACTCTCTATCATGAAGATCATGGTGCTATTTTGAAGCACAAGTGTGGAAAAAGAGATAGTAGCATTGTCCCTTCTCTATTTTTTTCTCATTTGTTTTTTTTCTTTTTCCTTTTTTTCTTTTTTTTCTTTGGCCTTCTTTTTTTATTTTTGGGCTTTCTCTTTTTCTCTCTCTTTTTTTCTTTCTTTTCTCTTTTTTTTCTTTTTGTAAAGTCCGAAGTCTCATCCCGACTTGTGGGGGAATCATAGTCTTCATCATCCTTTCCTCACTAGGACAATGCTCTAATAATGAAGATCATCACACTTTTATGGATTTACAACTCAAGAATTACAACTCAAAGCTAGAACAAGATATGACTCTATATGAATGCCTCCGACGGTGTACCGGGATATGCAATGAATCAAGAGCGACATGTATGAAAATTATGAAGGTGGCCTTGCCACAAATACAATGTCAACTACATGATCATGCAAAAAGCAATATGACAAAAGTAATGCGTGTCATATGAACGGAACGGTGGAAAGTTGCATGGCAATATATCTCGGAATGGCTATGGAAATGCCATAATAGGTAGGTATGGTGGCTGTTTTGAGGAAGGTATATGGTGGGTGTATGGTACTGGCGAAAGTTGCGCGGCACAAGAGAGGCTAGCAATGGTGGAAGGGTGAGGTGCGTAAAATCCATGGACTCAACATTAGTCAAAAGAACTCATGTACTTGTTGCAAAAATCTAGAAGTCATCAAAAACCAAAGCACTACGTGCATGCTCCTAGGGGGATAGATTGGTAGGAAAAGACCATCGCTCGTCCCCGACCGCCATTCATAAGGAAGACACTCAATAAATAAAATTGTGCTCCAACTTCATCACAAAGCGGTTCACCATACGTGCATGCTACGGGAATCACAACCCTCAACACAAGTACTTTTCATAATCACCTCAACTAGCATGACTTTAATATCACTACCTCCATATCTCAAAACAATTATCAAGCATCATATTGATCATAGCATCCAATTCTTTTCTATGATAGTTTTTATTATACCCAACTTGGATGCTTATCATTCTAGGACCAACTTTGTAACCATAGCAAATACCATGCTGTTCTAAAAGACTCTCAAAATAATATAAGTGAAGCATGAGAGACTAGCAATTTCTTCAAAATTAAGACACCACCGTGCTCTAAAAGATATAAGTGAAGCACTAGAGCAAAAACTATCAAGCTCAAAAGATATAAGTGAAGCACATAGAGTATTCTAGCAAATTCTAATCAAGCGGGCTTCTCCCAAAAGGTGTGTAGAGAAAGGATGATTGTGGTAATCTAAAAAGCAAAGACTAATATAATACAGGACGCTCCAAGCAAAACACATATCATGTGGTGAATAAAAATATAGCTCCAAGTAAAGTTACCAATGAACGAAGACGAAAGAGGGGATGCCTTCCCGGGGCATCCCCAAGCTTAGGCTTTTGGCTATCCTTGAATATCTTGGGGTGCCATGGGCATCCCCAATCTTAGGCTCTTGCCACTCCTTATTCCATAGTCCATAAAAGCTTTACCCAAAACTTGAAAACTTCACAACACAAAACTCAACAGGAAATCTTATAAGCTCCGTTAGTGAAAGAAAACAGACCACCACATAAGGTACTGTAATGAACTCATTCTTTATCTATTTTGGTGTTAAACCTACTGTATTCCAACTTCTCTATGGTTTATAAACTATTTTACTAGCCATAGATGCATCAAAATAGACAAACAACACACGAAAAATAGAATCTGTCAAAAACAGAACAGTCTGTAGAAATCTGTAACTAACGCTAACTTCTGGAACTCTAAAAATCCTACCAAAATAGTAAGTCCTGTACAATTTGTTTATTGATCATCACAAAAAAGAATCAACGCAAAATCACGTTTCTGTGATTTAACAAAACTAAATTCGTGCGCGCAAACTTTCTGTTTTTCAGCAGAATCAAATCAACTATCATCATAGATTATCCTATAGGTTCTACTTGGCACAAACACTAATTAAAAGATAAAAAGACATCTAAACAGAAGGTAGATGCAAAATTTATTACTAAACAGGAACAAAAACAAAAAACACAAAGAAAATTGGGTTGCCACCCAACTAGCGCTATCGTTTAACGCCCCTAGCTAGGGATAAAAGCGAAGATAGATCTAAATAGTGCCATTTTTGGCACTAAATTCATAAGTAGCTCGCATGATAGATTCATAAGGTAATTTGACTTTCTTTCTTGGAAAGTGCTCCATGCCTTTCTTTAATGGAAATTGGAATCTAATGTTCCCTTCCTTCGTATCAATAATTGCACCAATCGTTCTAAGGAAAGGTCTACCAAGAATAATAGGGCAAAAAAGATTGCAATCTATATCAAGAACGATAAAATCTACGGGCACCAAATTTCTATTTGCAACAATGAGAACATCATTGATCCTTCCCATTTGCTTTTTAATGGTGGAATCCGCAAGGTGCAAATTTAAGAGCAATCATCAAGATCATGGAAACCTAGAATATCACATAAAGTTTTCGGAATCGTGGAAACACTAGCACCCAAATCACACAAAGAAAAACACTCATGATCTTTAATTCTAATCTTTATAGTAGGTTCCCACTCATCATTAAGTTTTCTAGGTATAGAAACTTCCAAATTAAGTTTTTCATCATAAGATTTTCATCAAATTCCTTCTAGATAGTAGTTGTTGTCCTTTGGTGCCCATCATATGAGCGCGCGTGTGGATCACACCATAGGGTTAGTTGTATGTTGATAGGACTATGTATTGGAGGGTAGGAGTGACAGAAGCTTCAACCTAGCATAGAAATTGATGCATACGGGATTGATGGGGGACCAATATATCTTAATGCTATGGTTGGGTTTTACCTTAATGAACGTTAGTAGTTGCAAATGCTTGCTAATAGTTCCAATCATAAGTGCATAGAATTCCAAGTCAGGGATGACATGCTAGCAGTGGCCTCTCCCACATAAAACTTGCTATCGGTCTAGTAAAGTAGTCAATTGCTTAGGGACAATTTCACAACTCCTACCACCACTTTTCCACACTCGCTGTACTAACTTGATTGCGTCTTTATCTAAACAGCCCCTAGTTTTTATTTACGTGCTCTTTATATTCTTGCAAACATATCCAACAACACCTACAAAGTACTTCTAGTTTCACACTTGTTTTAGGTAAAGCGAACGTTAAGCATGCATAGAGTTGTATCGGTGGTCGATAGAACTTGAGGGAATATTTGTTCTACCTTTAGCTCCTCGTTGTGTTCGACACTCTTACTTATCGAAAGAGGCTACAATTGATCACCTATACTTGTGGGTTATCAAGACCTTTTTCTGGCGCCGTTGCCTGGGAGTTATAGCGTGGCGTGAATATTCTCGTGTGTGCTTGTTTGCTTTATCACTAAGTAGTTTTTATTTTGTGCTCTTGTTTTCTATCTTTTCTTATGGGTAGGAAATGCAAAATACCAAAACAATTAGTTGTACCTATTACACCAATGGTTGAAGAACCACTCAAAATCTATCACAGTCCTGAAGCTTTTTACTTGGATCATCTTTGATCCCTATGTGCTCGTGCTGAAACCCCAACTAGCTTAGCTGAGGGCAAATCTTTAGATGAGCATGCTTGTTATGTGCGACACCGCTTATCTCAAAAAGGGAAACTTTTACTAGATCAAATTCGTCGTTTGCAATGCTATGTTGGAATTTATGTGAAATATATGATTTTACTTGTTCTGAAAATTCTAAGAAACACCTTCCCTACCAATGTGAGTTTAGTGATAATGGAATCGTTTCTTCATATGCTAAGGGTGTTTATAATTACTATGATTAAGGGTGCTTATGAAATTGCTTCTTTGATTGGAAAGTATGATGCTACTCTCTACAAATCTGAAAATTTTGCCATACTTAAATATTGTTATGGTAATTATGCTTCTAATGCTTATATTAAACCATATATTGAGGACTCCTCCGCTGTCCAAGAAGAGAATAATATTTGGCAGGAGTCTATGGAAGAAGAAATTGATGAAACTGTGAGCTCATTGGATGAAAAAGATGACGAGGAGAGCGAAGAACAAAAGGAGGAAGAATGGATAGCTACCCGTGCCCACCTTCTAATGAGAGTAACTCTTCAACTCATACATTGTTTAATTCCCCTTCGTGCTTACCAAGGATGATTTCTATGATGATTGTTATGATCCCGTTGATTCTTTTTGAAATATCCCTTTTTGATGATGCTTGTTGTGCTTGTGGCCAAGATGCCAATATGAATTATGCTTATGGAGATGAACTTGCTATAGTTTCTTATGTTAAACATGAAATTGTTGCTATTGCACCCACGCATGATAGTCCTATTATCTTTTTGAATTCTCCAAACTACACTATATCGGAGAAGTTTGCTCTTATTAAGATTATGTTGATGAGTTGCGTTTTACTACTACACATGATGATTTTGATAGATATAATATGCATGTGCTTGCTGCTCCAACTTGCAAGTATTATGAGAGAGGAGCTACATCTCCGCCTCTTTATGTTTTCAATATGATAAAATTGCAAGAAACTACTTATACTATGCATTGGCCTTTACTATGTGTGCATGAATTGTTCTTTTATGGCATGCCGATGCATAGGAAGAGGGTTAGACTTCGATGTTGCATGATATATGTTACTTTGTGCTCACTACTAAATTACAAATCATTGTTAATTAAAATTGGCTTTGATATACCTTGGGATCCGGGTGGATTCATTACTTGAGCACTATATGCCTAGCTTAATGGCTTTAAAGAAAGCGCTGCCAGGGAGACAACCCAAAAGTTTTAGAGAGTCATTTATTTCTGTTGTGTGCTTTTATAAAGTTTTATAATAAAAATAATGTGCCAAGGTTTGCCTTTAGGATGTTTACAATGCTTGTTGGTTTGTGCGGTGCAGAACAGAAATTTTGGCTGTAATGCGCGATTTTACATTATTTTTTACTAGAATGTCAAACGGTTCTAAAACTTTTTGCACTATCTTTCTATACAAATTGTTTATTTTTCCTAATTTTTTCAAAAAATTTGGGGTACCAGAAATATGGTGAATGTTCAGATTACTACAGACTGTCCTGTTGAAGACAGATTCTGTTTTTTATGCATAGTTTGCTTGTTTTGATAAAACTATCGATTTCTATCAGTGGATTAAGCCATGTAAAAGTTATATTAAAGTAGCTACAATGCAAAAACAAAATATGAATTGGTTTGCAATAGTACTTAGAGTAGTGATTTGCTTTATTATAGTAATGGATCTTACCGAGTTTTCTGTTGAGTTTTGTGTGGATGAAGTGTTCGAAGATCGAGGTCTCGATATAAGGAAAAGGAGGTGATACGTCTCCAACGTATCTACTTTTCCAAACACTTTTGCCCTTGTTTTGGACTCTAACTTGCATGATTTGAATGAAACTAACCCGAACTGACGCTGTTTTCAGCAGAACTGCCATGATGTTGTTTTATGTGTAGAAAAGAAAAGTTCTCGGAATGTCCTGGAAATCCACGGAGGCACTTTTCAGAATTAATAAGAATTTTTGGCAAAAGAATGAAGGCCAGGGGGCCCACGGGCTGTCCACGAGACAGGGGGCGCCCCCCCCCCCCCAGGGCGCGCCCTCCTATCTCGTGGGCCCCCTGGACACCTCCCGACCTCAACTCCAACTCCATATATACCATCTCGGGGAGAAAAAATCAAGGAGAAATTTTCATCGCGTTTTACGACACGGAGCCGCCGCCAAGCCCTAATCTCTCTCGGGAGGGCTGATCTGGAGTCCGTTCGGGGCTCCGGAGAGGGGGATTCGTCGCCGTCGTCATCACCAACCATCCTCCATCACCAATTTCATGATGCTCACCGCCGTGCGTGAGTAATTCCATCGTAGGCTTGCTGGATGGTGATGGGTTGGATGAGATTTACCATGTAATCAACTTAGTTTTGTTAGGGTTTGATCCCTAGTATCCACTATGTTCTGAGATTGATGTTGCTATGACTTTGCTATGCTTAATGCTTGTCACTAGGGCCCGAGTGCCATGATTTCAGATCTGAACCTATTATGTTTTCATGAATATATGTGTGTTCTTGATCCTATCTTGCAAGTCTATAGTCACCTATTATGTGTTATGATCCGACAACCCCGAAGTGACAATAATCGGGATACTTCTCGGTGATGACCGTAGTTTGAGGAGTTCATGTATTCACTATGTGCTAATGCTTTGTTCCGGTTCTCTATTAAAAGGAGGCCTTAATATCCCTTAGTTTCCGTAAGGACCCCGCTGAAAACGGGAGGGTAGTACAAAAGATGTCATGCAAGTTCTTTTCCATAAGCACGTAGGACTATTTACGGAATACATGCCTACATTACATTGATGAATTGGAGCTAGTTCTATATCACCCTATGTTATAACTATTGCATGAGGAATCGCATCCGGCATAATTATCCATCACTTATCCATTGCCTACGAGCTTTTCACATATTGTTCTTTGCTTATTTACTTTCCCGTTGCTACTGTTACAACTACTACAAAAACCCAAAAACCTTTACTTTTACTTTTGCTACCGCTACTATTATTATCATACAACTTTTGCTACTAAACACTTTGCTGCAGATACTAAGTTATCCAGGTGTGGTTGAATTGACAACTCAACTGCTAATACTCAAGAATATTCTTTGGCTCCCCTTGTGTCGAATCAATAAATTTGGGTTGAATACTCTACCCTCGAAAGCTGTTGCGATCCCCTATACTTGTGCGTTATCAAGACTAATTTGTGGCGCCGTTGCCGGGGAGCATAGCTCTATTCTCTGAGTCACTTGGGATTTATATCTGTTGATCACTATGAAGAACTTGAAAGACGATCGAACTACTATTTTGCCCTCAACTACGAGGGGAGGTAAGGAACTGTCATCTAGCTCTGCACTAGATTCTCCTTCCGTTATTAGCAGGCTTGCGACACCTAAACCTACTACTACTATGAATTCTGATACGTCGCATGTTATTGATGATGCCACTTCTGCTATGAATGATGAAACTACTTCTGTGTGTGATACTACTTTGCCATTAGGTGAATTTCTAGATGAACAACTTGCTAGATTTAGGGGGAATGAAAATAATGAAGAACCTATTATTGATGATAGTGATGATGAAGGTCCCCCCAATGATTATATATTACATGTTGTTCCTGAAGGAAATATGCCCAAGAGGCAATAATAAAGTTATTATTTATTTCCTCATATCATGATAAATGTTTATTATTTATGCTAGAATTGTATTAACCGGAAACATGATACATGTGTGAATACATAGACAAACTTAATGTCACTAGTATGCCTCTACTTGACTAGCTCATTAATCAAAGATGGTTATGTTTCCTAACCATAGACATGTGTTGTCATTTGATTAACAGGATCACATCATTAGGAGAATGATGTGATTGACTTGACTCATTCCGTTAGCCTAGCACTTGATCGTTTAGTATGTTGTTATTGCTTTCTTCATGACTTATACAAAGTTCCTACAACTATGAGATTATGCAACTCACGTTTACCGGAGAAACACTTTGTGTGCTACCAAACGTCACAACATAACTGGGTGATTATAAAGGAGCTCTACAGGTGTCTCTGAAGGTACATGTTGAGTTGGCGTATTTCGAGATTAGGATTTGTCACTCCGATTGTCGGAGAGGTATCTCTGGGCCCTCTCGGTAATGCACATCACTATAAGCCTTGCAAGCAATATAGCTAATGAGTTAGTTACGAAATGATGCATTACATAACGAGTAAAGAGACTTGCCGGTAACGAGATTGAATTAGGTATTGGATACCGACGATCGAATCTCGGGCAAGTAACATACCGATGACAAAGGGAACAACATATGTTGTTATGCAGTTTGATCGATAAAGATCTTCGTAGAATATGTAGGAGCCAATATGAACATCCAGGTTCCGCTATTGGTTATTAACCAGAAACAGTTCTAGGTCATGTCTACATAGTTCTCGAACCCGTAGGGTCCGCACGCTTAACGTTACAATGACAGTTTTATTATGAGTTTATAAGTTTTGATGTACCGAAGGTTGTTCGGAGTCCCGGATGTGATAACGGACATGACGAGGAGTCTCGAAATGGTCGAGACATAAAGATTTATATATTGGACGACTATATTCGGACATCAAAGTGTTCCGGGTGATTTCGGAGAAAACCGGAGTGCCGGACGGTTACCAGAACCCCCCCCCCCCGGGAACTAATGGGCCTTGTTGGGCCCTAGTGGATAGAGATAGGGGCCGGCCAGGGCAAGAGGTGCGCTCCCTCCCGTTGAGTCCGAATAGGACAAGGAAGGGGTGGCGGCGCCCCCCTTGCCTTTTCCCCTCTCCCACTCCTTCCTCCCCCCTCCTTCTTGGACTAGGAAAGGGAGGGGCAAACCTACTTGGAGC
>NC_041383.1:552009426-552025702 GCF_002162155.2 Triticum dicoccoides
CCTTCCCCCCTTTATATACGGAGGAGGGGGGCACCCCATGACACACAAGTTGATCTTCGTGATCGTTCCTTAGCCGTGTGCGGTGCCCCCCTCCACCATATTCCACCTCGGTCATATTGTAGCGGTGCTTAGGCGAAGGCCTGCGTCGGTAGAACATCATCACCGTCACCACGCCGTCGTGCTGACGGAACTCATCCCCGACACCCTACTGGATCGGAGTCCGGGGATCGTCATCGAGATGAACGTGTGCTGAACTCGGAGGTGCCGTACGTTCGGTACTTGGATCGGTCGGATCATGAAGACGTACAACTACATCAACCGCGTTGTCATAACGCTTCCGCTTTTGGTCTATGAGGGTACGTGGACAACACTCTCCCCTCTCGTTGCAATGCATCACCATGATCTTGCGTGTGTGTAGGAATTTTTTTGAAATTACTACGTTCCCCAATAGTGGTATCAGAGCCAGGTTTTATGCATAGATGTCATATGCACGAGTAGAACACAAGTGAGTTGTGGGCGATACAAGTCATACTGCTTACTAGCATGTCATACTTTGGTTCAGCGGTATTATGAGATGAAGCGGCCCGGACCAACATTACGCGTACGCTTACACGAGACTGGTTTCACCGTTACGAGCACTTGTTGCTTAAAGGTGACTGGCGGGTGTCTGTCTCTCTCACTTTAGTTGAACCGAGTGTGGCTACGCCCGGTCCTTGCGAAGGTTAAAACAGCACTAACTTGACGAAGTATCGTTGTGGTTTTGATGCATAGGTAAGAACGGTTCTTGCTCAGCCCGTAGCAGCCACGTAAAATTTGCAACAACAAAGTAAAGGACGTCTAACTTGTTTTTGCAGGGCATGTTGTGATGTGATATGGTCAAGACGTGATGCTATATTTTATTGTATGAGATGATCATGTTTTGTAACCGAAGTTATCGGCAACTGGCAGGAGCCATATGGTTGTCGCTTTATTGTATGAAATGCAAACGCCATGTAATTGCTTTACTTTATCACTGAGCGGTAGCGATAGTTGTAGAAGCAATAGATGGCGTAACGACAACGATGCTACAATGGAGATCAAGGTGTCGCGCCGGTGACGATGGTGATCACGATGGTGCTTCGGAGATGGAGATCGCAAGCGCAAGATGATGATGGCCATATCATATCACTTATATTAATTGCATGTGATGTTTATCCTTTATGCATCTTATCTTGCTTTGATTGACAGTAGCATTTTAAGATGATCTCTCACGAAATGATCAAGAAGTGTTCTCCCTGAGTATGCACCGTTGCGAAAGTTCTTCGTGTTGAGACACCACGTGATGATCGGGTGTGATAGGCTCTATGTTCAAATACAACAGGTGCAAAATAGTTGCACATGCGGAATACTCAGGTTAAACTTGACGAGCCTAGCATATACAGATATGGCCTCGGAACACGGAGACCGAAAGGTCGAACGTGAATCATATAGTAGATATGATCAACATAGTGATGTTCACCATTGAAACTACTCCATCTCACGTGATGATCGTACATGGTTTAGTTGATTTGGATCACGTGATCACTTAGATGACTAGATAGATGGCTGTCTAAGTGGGAGTTCTTAAGTAATATGATTAATTGAACTTAAATTTATCATGAACTTAGTACCTGATAGTATTTTGCTTGTCTATGTTTGTTATAGATAGATGGCTCATGTTGTAGTTCCATTGAATTTTAATGCGTTCCTTGCGAAAGCTAAGTTGAAAGATGATGGTAGCAATTACACGGACTGGGTCCGTAACCTGAGGATTATCCTCATTGTTGCACAGAAGAATTACGTCCTGGAAGCACCGTTGGGTGCCAGGCCTGCTGCAGATGCAACTGACGACGTTAATACCGTCTGGTAGAGCAAAGCTGGTGACTACTCGATAGTTCAGTGTGCCATGCTTTACGGCTTGGAACCGGGTCTTCAACGACATTTTGAACGTCATGCAGCATATGAGATGTTCCAGGAGTTGAAGTTAATATTTCAAGCAAATGCCCAGATTGAGAGATATGAAGTCTCCAATAAGTTCTATAGTTGTAAGATGGAGGAGAATAGTTCTGTCGGTGAACACATACTCAAAATGTCTGGGTATAATAATCACTTGATTCAACTGGGAGTTAATCTTCCTGATGATAGTGTCATTGACAGAATTCTTCAATCACTGTCACCAAGCTACAAGAGCTTCTTGATGAACTATAATATGCAAGGGATGGACAAGACTATTCCCGAGCTCTTCGCAATGCTAAAAGTTGCGGAGGTAGAAATCAAGAAGTAGCATCAAGTGTTGATGGTTAACAAGACCACCAGTTTGAAGGGGAACTTCAAGAAGAACAGCAAACAAGTTGCTGCTCAAGAGAAGAAACCCAAGTCTGAACCAAAGCCTGAGACTGAGTGCTTCTACTGCAAGCAGACTGGACACTAGAAGCGGAACTGCCCCAAGTATTTGGCGGATAAGAAGGATGGCAAAGTGAACAAAGGTATATGTGATATACATGTTATTGATGTGTACCTTACTAATGCTCGCAGTAGTACCTGGGTATTTGATACTGGTTCTGTTGCTAATATTTGCAACTCGAAACAGGGACTACAGATTAAGCGAAGATTGGCTAAGGACGAGGTGACGATGCGCGTGGGAAATGGTTCCAAAGTCGATGTGATCGCGGTCGGCACGCTACCTCTACATCTACCATCGGGATTAGTTTTAGACCTAAATAATTGTTATTTGGTGCCAGCGTTGAGCATGAACATTATATCTGGATCTTGTTTGATGCGAGACGGTTATTCATTTAAATCAGAGAATAATGGTTGTTCTATTTTTATGAGTAATATCTTTTATGGTCATGCACCCTTGAAGAGTGGTCTATTTTTATTGAATCTCGATAGTAGTGATACACATATTCATAATGTTGAAGCCAAAAGATGCAGAGTTGATAATGATAGTGCAACTTATTTGTGGCACTGCCGTTTAGGTCATATCGGTGTAAAGCGCATGAAGAAACTCCATACTGATGGACTTTTGGAATCACTTGATTATGAATCACTTGGTACTTGCAAACCGTGCCTCATGGGCAAGATGACTAAAATGTCGTTCTCCGGAACTATGGAGCGAGCAACTGATTTATTGGAGATCATACATACTGATGTATGTGGTCCAATGAATATTGAAGCTCGCAGCGGGTATCATTATTTTCTCACCTTCACAGATGATTTGAGCAGATATGGGTATATCTACTTGATGAAACACAAGTCTGAAACATTTGAAAAGTTCAAAGAATTTCATTGAAGTGGAAAATCATCGTAACAAGAAAATAAAATTTCTACGATCTGATCGTGGAGGAGAATATTTGAGTTACGAGTTTGGTTTACATTAGAAACAATGCGGAATAGTTTCGCAACTCACGCCACCGGGAACACCACAGCGAAATGGTGTGTCCGAACATCGTAATCGTACTTACTAGATATGGTGCGATCTATGATGTCTCTTACTGATTTACCGCTATCGTTTTGGGGTTATGCTTTAGAGACAGCCGCATTCACGTTCAATAGGGCACCATCAAAATCCGTTGAGACGACGCCTTATGAACTATGGTTTGGCAAGAAACCAAAGTTGCCGTTTCTTAAAGTTTGGGGCTGCGATGCTTATGTGAAGAAACTTCAACCAGATAAGCTCGAACCCAAATCGGAGAAATGTGTCTTCATAGGATACCCAAAAGAGACTATTGGGTACACCTTCTATCACAGATCTGAATGCAAGATTTTCGTTGCTAAATTCGGATCCTTTCAAGAGAAGGAGTTTCTCTCGAAAGAAGTGAGTGGGAGGAAAGTATAACTTGATGAGGTAACTGTACCTGCTCCCTTATTGGAAAGTAGTTCATCACAAGAACCGGTTCCTGTGACAACTACACCAATTAGTGAGGAAGCTAATGATATTGATCATGAAACTTCAGATCAAATTTCTACTGAACCTCGTAGGTCTACCAGAGTAAGATCCGCACCATAGTGGTACGGTAATCCTATTCTGGAAGTCATGTTACTTGACCATGACGAACCTACGAACTATGAGGAAACGATGATGAGCCCAGATTCCGCAAAATGACTTGAAGCCATGAAATCTGAGATGGGATCCATGTATGAGAACAAAGTATGGACTTTGGTTGACTTGCCCGATGATCGGCAAGCCATTGAGAATAAATGGATCTTCAAGAAGAAGACTGACGCTGATGGTAATGTAACTGTCTACAAAGCTCGACTTGTTGCGAAAGGTTTTCCACAAGTTCAAGGGGTTGACTATGATGAGACTTTCTCACCCGTAGCGATGCTTAAGTCTGTCCGAATCATGTTAGCAATTGCCGCATTTTATGATTATGAAATTTGGCAAATAGATGTCAAAACTGCATTCCTGAATGGATTTCTGGAAGAAGAGTTGTATATGATGCAACCAGAAGGTTTTATCGATCCAAAAGGTGCTAACAAAGTGTGCAAGCTCCAGCAATCCATTTATGGACTGGTGCAAGCATCTCGGAATTGGAATAAATGCTTGATAGTGTAATCAAAGCATATGGTTTTATACAGACTTTTGGAGAAGCCTGTATTTACAACAAAGTGAGTGGGAGCTCTGTAGCATTTCTGATATTATATGTAGATGACATATTCTTAATTGGAAATGATATAGAATTTCTGGATAGCATAAAGGGATACTTGAATAAAAGTTTTTCAATGAAAGACCTCGGTGAAGCTGCTTACATATTGGGCATCAAGATCTATAGAGATAGATCAAGACGCTTAATTGGACTTTCACAAAGCACATACCTTGATAAAGTTTTGAAAAAGTTCAAAATGGATCAGGCAAAGAAAGGGTTCTTGCCTGTATTACAAGGTGTGAAGTTGAGTTAGACTCAATGCCCGACCACGGCAGAAGATAGACAGAAAATGAAATATGTTCCCTATGCTTCAGCCATAGGCTCTATCATGTATGCAATGCTGTGTACCAGACCCGATGTGTGCTTATCAATAGGTTTAGCAGGGAGGTACCAAAGTAATCCAGGAGTAGATCACTGGACAGCAGTCAAGAATATCCTGAAATACCTGAAACGGACTAAGGATATGTTTCTTGTTTATGGAGGTGACAAAGAGCTAGTTGTAAATGGTTACGTCGATGCAAGCTTTGACACTGATCCGGACGATTCTAAATCGCAAACCGGATACGTGTTTATATTGAACGGTGGAGCTGTCAGTTGGTGCAGTTCTAAACAAAGCATCGTGGCGGGATCTACATGCGAAGCGGAGTACATAGCTGCTTCGGAAGCAGCAAATGAAGGAGTCTGGATGAAGGAGTTCATTTCCGATCTAGGTGTCATACCTAGTGCATCGGGACCAATGAAGATCTTCTGTGACAATACTGGTGCAATTGCCTTGGCAAAGGAATCCAGATTTCACAAGAGGACCAAGCATATCAAGAGACGCTTCAATTCCATCCGGGACCAAGTCCAGGTAGGAGACATAGAGATTTGTGAGATACATACGGATCTGAATGTTGCAGACCCGTTGACTAAGCCTCTTCCATGAGCAAAACATGATCAGCACCAAGACTCCATGGGTGTTAGAATCATTACTGTGTAATCTAGATTATTGACTCTAGTGCAAGTGGGAGACTGAAGGAAATATGCCCTAGAGGCAATAATAAAGTTATTATTTATTTCCTCATATCATGATAAATGTTTATTATTCATGCTATAATTGTATTAACCGGAAACGTGATACATGTGTGAATACATAGACAAACTTAATGTCACTAGTATGCCTCTACTTGACTAGCTCATTAATCAAAGATGGTTATGTTTCCTAGCCATAGACATGTGTTGTCATTTGATTAACGGGATCACATCATTAGGAGAATGATGTGATTGACTTGACCCATTACGTTAGCTTAGCACTTGATCGTTTAGTATGTTGCTATTGCTTTCTTCATGACTTATACAAAGTTCCTATAACTATGAGATTATGCAACTCCCGTTTACCGGAGGAACACTTTGTGTGCTGCCAAACGTCACAACGTAACTGGGTGATTATAAAGGAGCTCTATAGGTGTCTCCAAAGGTACATGTTGAGTTGGCGTATTTCGAGATTAGGTTTTGTCACTCTGATTGTCGGAGAGGTATCTCTGGGCCCTCTCGGTAATGCACATCACTATAAGCCTTGCAAGCAATGTAACTAATGAGTTAGTTATGAAATGATGCATTACGTAATGAGTAAAGAGACTTGCCGGTAATGAGATTGAACTAGGTATTGGATACCGACGATCGAATCTCGGGCAAGTAACATACCGATGACAGAGGGAACAACGTATGTTGTTATGCGGTTTGACCGATAAAGATCTTCATAGAATATGTAGGAGCCAATATGAGCATCCAGGTTCCGCTATTGGTTATTGACCGGAAAGAGTTCTAGGTCATGTCTACATAGTTCTTGAACCCGTAGGGTCCACACGCTTAAGGTTTTGATGACAGTTATATTATGAGTTTATGAGTTTTGATGTACCGAAATTTGTTCGGAGTCCCGAATGAGATTACGGACATGACGAGGAGTCTCGAAATGGCCGAGACATGAATATTGATATATTGGAAGCCTATATTTGGATATCGGAATTGTTCCGGGTGAAATCGGGATTTTACCGGAGTACCGGGAGGTTACTGGAACCCCCCGGGGGGCTTAATGGGCCTACATGGGCCCTAGTGGAGAGGAAGAGAGGAGGCAAGGGCTGGCCGCGCCCCCTCCCCCCTAGTCCGAATAGGACAAGGAGAGGGGGCGGCGCCCCCCCCCCCCTTTCCTTCCTCTCTCCCTCCTCCTTCCCCCTTCTCCTTCTCCAACTAGGAAAGAAGGGAGTCCTACTCCCGGTGGGAGTAGGACTCCCCCTTGGCGTGCCCTCCTTGGTCGGCCGCCCCCTCCCCCTTGGCTCCTTTATATACGGGGGCAGGGGGGCACCTCTAGACACAACAATTGATCTCCAAGATCTCTTAGCCGTGTGCGGTGCCCCCCTCCACCATAATCCTCGATAATATTGTAGCGGTGCTTAGGCGAAGCCCTGCGACGGTAGAACATCAAGATCGTCACCACGCCGTCGTGCTGACGGAACTCTTCCCCAACACCCTGCTGGATCGGAGTCCGGGGATCGTCATCGAGCTGAACGTGTGCTTGAACTCGGAGGTGCCGTAGTTTTGGTGCTTGATCGGTCGGGCCATGAAGACGTACGACTACATCAACCGCGTTGTTCTAACGCTTCCGCTTTCAGTCTACGAGGGTACGTGGACAACACTCTCCCCTCTCGTTGCTATGCATCACCATGATCTTGCGTGTGCGTAGGATTTTTTTTTTTTGAAATTACTACGTTCCCCAACAACCGCTCACTAGAGCCTGCATTGAAGGGGATCACCGACCGAGAGTGTCGCCCGCTGCTCGACCCCTGCGCACACTTTTTCTTCGCGTTGAAACAACATCCGTCTGCCTGCCTACCTCCATTAAACTGAAGGAAATATGCCCTAGAGGCAATAATGAAGTTGTTATTTTATATTTCCTTATGCATGATAGAAGTTTTTATTCATGCTAGAATTGTATTGATCGGAATTTAAATACATGTGTGAATACATAAATAAATACCATGACCCTAGTAAGCCTCTACTAGACTAGCTCATTGATCAAACATGGTCATATTTTCGGAGCGCTTAGGCGAAGCCCTGCGGAGATAGCATCACCACCATCGTCACCACGCCGTCGTGCTGTCGGAACTCATCAACTACTTCGTCATCTTGCTAGATCAAGACGGCGAGGTACATACGGATCTGAATGTTGCAGACCCGTTGACTAAGCCTCTTCCACGAGCAAAACATGATCAACACCAAGACTCCATGGGTGTTAGAATCATTACTGTGTAATCTAGATTATTGACTCTAGTGCAAGTGGGAGACTGAAGGAAATATGCCCTAGAGGCAATAATAAAGTTATTATTTATTTCCTCATATCATGATAAATGTTTATTATTCATGCTAGAATTGTATTAACCGGAAACATGATACATGTGTGAATATATAGACAAACTTAATGTCACTAGTATGCCTCTACTTGACTAGCTCATTAATCAAAGATGGTTATGTTTCCTAACCATAGACATGTGTTGTCATTTGATTAACGGGATCACATCACTAGGAGAATGATGTGATTGACTTGACCCATTCCATTAGCCTAGCACTTGATCGTTTAGTATGTTGCTATTGCTTTCTTCATGACTTATACAAAGTTCCTACAACTATGAGATTATGCAACTCACATTTACTGGAGGAACACTTTGTGTGCTACCAAACGTCACAACGTAATTGGGTGATTATAAAGGAGCTCTACAGGTGTCTCCGAAGGTACAGGTTGAGTTGGCGTATTTTGAGATTAGGATTTGTCACTCCGATTGTCGGAGAGGTATCTCTGGGCCCTCTCGGTAATGCACATCACTATAAGCCTTGCAAGCAATATAGCTAATGAGTTAGTTACGAAATGATGCATTATGTAATGAGTAAAGAGACTTGCCGGTAACGAGATTGAACTAGGTATTGGATACCGACGATCGAATCTCGGGCAAGTAACATACCGATGACAAAGGGAACAACATGTGTTGTTATGCGGTTTGACCGATAAAGATCTTTGTAGAATATGTAGGAGCCAATATGAACATCCAGGTTCCGCTATTGGTTATTGACCAGAAACAGTTCTAGGTCATGTCTACATAGTTCTCGAACCCGTAGGGTCCGCACGCTTAATTTTACGATGACAGTTTTATTATGAGTTTATAATTTTTGATGTACCGAAGGTTGTTCGGAGTCCCGGATGTGATCACGGACATGACGAGGAGTCTTGAAATGGTCGAGACATAAAGATTTATATATGAACGACTATATTCGGACACCGTAAGTGTTCCGGGTGATTTCGGAGAAAACCGGAGTGCCGGAGGGTTAACGGAACCCCCCCCCCGGAACTAATGGGCCTTGTTGGGCCCTAGTGGAGAGAGAGAGGGGCCGGCCAGGGCAAGAGGCGCGCCCCCTCCCCTTGAGTCCGAATAGGACAAGGAAGGGGGGGGGGCGGCGCCCCCCTTGCCTTTTCCCCTCTCCCACTCCTTCCTTCCCCCTACTTCTTGGACTCTGAAAGGGAGGGGCAAACCTACTTGGAGTAGGTTTCCCCCTCCTAGGGCGCGCCACCCCCTTGGCCGGCCCCCTCCTCCTTTCCCCCTTTATATACGGAGGAGGCGGGCACCCCATGACACACAAGTTGATCTTCGTGATCGTTCCATAGCCGTGTGCGGTGCCCCCCTCCACCATATTCCACCTCGGTCATATCGTAGCGGTGCTTAGGCGAAGCCCTGCGTCGGTAGAACATCATCACCGTCACCACGCCATCGTGCTGACGGAACTCATCCCCAACACCCTGCTGGATCGAAGTCTGGGGATCGTCATCGAGCTGAATGTGTGCTAAACTCGGAGGTGCCGTATGTTCGGTACTTTGATCGGTCGGATCGTGAAGACGTACGACTACATCAACAGCGTTGTCATAACGCTTCCGCTTTCGGTCTACGAGGGTACGTGGACAACACTCTCCCCTCTCGTTGCTATGCATCACCATGATCTTGCGTGTGCATAGGATTTTTTTTGAAATTACTACATTCCCCAACAGTTCCTAAGGGTTATGTTATGCATGAAACAGCTGCTATGGAAATTCTTCCTTGCAATGATAGAAATGATCTTAAGAAATTATTAGCTAAATGGAAGCAGCAGTCTCTTAATGCTAGAATGAAACCTGATCCTGCTTTTGCTACTTCACCTATCTGTGTTACTGATATGGATTATGAATTCTCTGTTGATCCTGATATTATTACTTTAGTTGAATATGATCCTTTTTTATGGCCTTGAATCTGAAACTGTTGTGGCACATCTTACCAAGTTGAATGATATAGCCACCCTGTTAACTAATGATGAGAAGTCTCGCTATTTATATATCCTTAAGATATTTCCGTTCTCATTAAAGGGTGATGCTAAGGCTTGGTATAATTCTCTTGCTCCTGGTTGTGTGCGTAGTCCCCAGGATATGATTTATTACTTCTCCGCTAAATATTTCCCTGCTCATAAGAAACAAGCTGCCTTGCGGGAAATATATAATTTTGTGCAAATCAAAGAAGAGAGTCTCCCACAAGCTTGGGGGAGGCTTCTCCGGTTACTTAATGCTTTGCCTGATCATCCTCTCAAGAAAAATGAAATACTTGATATCTTTTATAATGGACTAACCGATGCTTCCAAGGACTACTTCGATAGTTGTGCTGGTTGTATTTTCAGGGAAAGAACAGTCGACGAAGCTGAAATACTATTGAATAATATGTTAACTAATGAAAATAATTGGACTCTTCCCGAGCCAGTTCCTGAAGTAATTCCTGAACCAATTGAGCCAACTCCTGAGCCTATTCCTAAACCCACTCCGAAGAAGAGAGGTGTTTTATTTCTCAGTCCTGAAGATATGCAAGAGGAAAAGAAATCAATGAAAGAAAAAGGTATTAAAGCTGAGGATGTTAAGAATTTACCTCCTATTGAAGAAATACATGGTCTTAATGTACCGCCTGAAGAACCACATTGTCTTGATAACCCGTCACAGGTAGTAAAGGTAAATTCTCTCTATAGATATGATAAAGTTGAAGTACCCTCTACTAAATTTCATAGCCCATGCTTAGATGAATTTGATGACTTTATGGCTAGACAAGAAAGTTTTAATGCTTATGTTGGTAGAGAGTTAAAAAATAATGCTTTCGAGATAGGACGCGTAGGTGACAATCTGGCTAGAGTTAAAGATGAACTTCACCGCGTTAGCAAATATGCTTCTATGGTTGCTACTCAAGCTGAGCAAGTACTTAAAGCTCAAAATGATTTGCTTGATGAATTAAATAATAAAAATGACTTTGCTGTTAGAGTGGCTACTAGAACTGGTAGAATGACTCAGGAACCTTTGTATCCTGAAGGCCACCCTAAGAGAATCGAGCAAGATTCTCAGAGAAATAATTTAGAGGCACCTAGTTCTTCTAAAAAGAAGAAAAAGAAAAACGATAGAACTTTGCATGCTTCTAGTGAACCTACTGTAGACACACCTGAGAATCCCGATGATATTTCTATTTATGATGCCGAAACACAATCAGGTGATGAACATGAGCCTAGTGATAATGTTAATGATAATGTTCATGATGATGCTCAACCTAGCAAAAACAATGATGTAGAGATTGAACCTGCTGTTGATCTTGATAACCCACAATCAAAGAATCAACGTTATGATAAGAGAGATTTTGTTGCTAGGAAGCATGGTAAAGAAAGAGAACCATGGGTTCAGAAACCCATGCCCTTTCCTCCTAAACCATCCAAGTCAAAGGATGATGAGGATTTTGAGCGCTTTGCTGAAATGATTAGACCTATTTTCTTACGTATGCGCTTAACTGATATGCTTAAAGTAAATCCCTATGCTAAGTATATGAAGGATATCATCACAAATAAAAGAAAGATACCGGAAGCTGAAATTTCCACCATGCTTGCTAATTACACTTTTAAAGGTGGAATACCAAAGAAACTTGGAGATCTGGGTGTACCAACTATACCATGCTCTATTAAAAGAAATTATGTTAGAACTGCTTTATGTGATCTTGGAGCCAGTGTTAGTGTTATGCCTCTCTCTTTATATCATAGACTTGAATTGAATAAGTTGACACCTACTGAAATATCTTTGCAAATGGCTGATAAATCTACTGCTATACCCGTCGGTATTTGTGAGGGTGTACCTGTTGTGGTTGCAAATGTCACTATCTTAACGGACTTTGTTATTCTTGATATTCTTGAGGATGATTGTATGTCTATTATCCTTGGTAGACCTTTTCTTAATACTGCAGGGGCTGTTATTGATTGAAACAAAGGCAATGTCACTTTTCATGTTAATGGTAATGAGCATACGGTACACTTTCCGAGGAAACAATCTCAAGTTCATAGCATCAATTCTATTGAAAAAGTTCCGACTATCATTTTTGGTTCCTCTCCCTACTATCAAGAAAAAGTATGATATTCTTATTGTTGGGGATTTTCATATCCCCGTTGAGGTAACTTAGTGTTATTCGAAATTTCTCCGGTTCCGTGTTATTCGGAATGAGTTTGTTAACAAGACTTGATCAACCTTGTTAATGGGTTCATTTTGATGATCACGAGATGGATGAAACTAGAAGGCACAACCTTTTGTACCCTCCTTTTACTTTCTGTTATTTAGAATAAATAAAGCAAAAATAGTATTATTTGTCTGTTTTTTGAATTATCCGTGCATTAAAAAAATAGTCTGAAAATAAAAGTGCTCCAAATGCCCTGCAAATTTAGTATGATTTTTTCTGGAATATTTGAGGATTTTAGGCACTGAAAACACTGCAAGAGGGGCAAGCACTAGGCCACGAGAGAGGAGGGCGCCCCCCCTTGTAGGGCGCGCCCCCTGTCTCGTGGGCTCCTGGTGGCTCCCCTCCACTTATACCAGCACCCAGACACTTCATCTTCTACCCAAAAAAATCCCCATCCAGCTCAAGCCCGAGTTCTAGCTCATTTTGCTGCGATTTTCGATCTCTTAGCTCAAAGCTCCATTCGCAAAACTGCTTTGGGAGATTGTTGCTTGGTATGTGACTCCTCCATTGGTCCAATTAGTTTTTGTTCTAGTGCTTTATTCATTGCAAATTTTTGCTGCATAGGTGACCATGTTCTTGAGCTTGCATGTTAAATTTTTGAGGTCCCAAGTAATTCGAATGCATGATATAGGCTCTAGGCACTTGTAGGAGTAGTTGCTATCAATCTTGTTTAGTTTTATTCACTTTTATTTTGAAGTGACTAAAATTTCAGAAATTTTCAGAAAAAGAAATATGCTTAGAAGAATGTACCAAGGTGGTTCCTCGGCAAAGAAATGTCCAAGAATTGCTATACGTGAACAAGATGTTAATTTGCCAAGGGACGCGAATGTACGGGCTTGCGAGTGGCTATCCGATGATTTTTATGGTTGAAGCAGGCTTCAAGGAGGAATTTGACGCGTATGTGTGTAATGCCGAGCTGGAGGACTTCTTACAAGATAAGTGTCCTCAATATTATCAATTGACTGATTCCTTTGTGCGGAGGTTCGAATATATTTCTTCGCGTAATTCCCCTAGTGTTGTGTTTGATATTTATGATACATCTTATACCATGGATTTAGAGGATTTCACAACTGCTTGCAAACTCCCGCAGTGGGGTAATATTAATAATCCTCCCAAATCTGAAGTTAGAGATTTTCTTGATAGTATTACTGTGGGAGAATCTAGAGACGTAACACAAGCTACCATAGGGAGCATCCATTTTCCTGCTATACATTACTTTGCTCTCTTTATTGGTAGATGCATTAACTGTAAGGACGAAGTATGTCACATGTGTGCCCCTGATCTTTGTGTCCTCAAGAGTGATGTGTCAGGTTATAGAGGTTATAACTTGGGGGCAATAGTTGCACGTAGGTTGCATAATAATAATAAAAAGGGAGATTTCTTTGGAGGAATTTATGCAACCCATGTGGCTAATTTTCTTAATATAGCTCCACGAGAGGGGGATATGCTTGTACCTCCTGTTTATTTGGACAAAGAAGTTATGTTTGATCATCATTTTCTTGAGAGGAATGAACAATTCCTCCATTATCGACTAACCTATAACAGACGCAACGTTGTCCCTGTTACTCTTCCTGCTCCCTACCTTTTTGATTATCAGGCAAAAGGAAGATATGTTGTCACGAGGGAGGAAGCAACTGAATATGAGAGGGGAATGGAGGCAGCTCGCCAACACACTGCTGCTCAGGAGGTGGTCGCCTCTGCAGCTCAGTACAACCCCAGTTTCACTTATGGATATCAGCCAGATGGTCCTTGGTATTAAACCAACTTAGGCCAAAAGCCTAAGCTTGGGGGAGTACGAATTTCTCACCTACTTTACATTCATGTTCACACACTAGTCGTCGGTGCTCATACTCTTTCATTGTATTATCCATGTTAGTTTAAATTTATTTTTCTAGCTTTCTTCTTGTGTGTTTGTTAAACCTTCAGAAAAACCAAAAAAAATCAGTTAGTTTTATTTCCATGCTTGTAGTAGAAATTAAAATGAAAACCCAAAAAGATTTCCCGTTCTTCTTTTACTTGTTGGGAGCTTTCCCGTGTAAATAGTTTTATTTTCTTTTCTTTTGGGGGGTCGAGAAGACTATATTGAAAATGCTTAGTGGCTCTTATATGCATGATTGTTTATTTAACTTAGAGCCCATATTACTTGTCTTCTCTCTTGAGTTGAATGCTTGCAGATTCCAGCTTCGTCCAATGCACGTGCACTCTTATTATTATACACATCGTTCGGCCGTGCAAGTGAAAGGCAATAATGATGATATATGATGGACTTATTGGGATGAGAAAAGCTGGTATGAACTCAACCTCTCTTGTTTTTGTAAATATGATGAGTTCATCGTTCCTGGGTCAGCTATTATGAAGTAAACATATTTGCAATGACATTTAGAGATTATAGTTGCTTGTGCCATGCTTGATTAGCTATGAGTTATAATGGTTTACCTTGCGTGCCAACATGCTATTAGAATGATTATGATGTGGTATGATGGGATGGCATCCTCCTTTGAATGTATTAAGTGACTCGACTTGGCACATGTCCACGCATGTAGTTGAATCAAATCAACATAGCCTTCATGATATTTATGTTCATGGTAGATTATATCCTACTCATGCTTGTACTCGGTGTAAATTAATTTTAATGCATGTTTACGACTATTGTCGCTCTCTCAGTTGGTCGCTTCCCAGTCTTTTGCTAGCCTTCACCTGTACTAAGCGGGAATAATGCTTGTGCATCCAAACTCTTTAAACCCCAAAGTTGCCCCATATGAGTCCACTATACCTTCCTATATGCGGTATTTACCTGTCGTTCCAAGTAAATTTGTATGTGCCAAACTCCAAACCTTCAAATGAAATTCTGTTTTGTATGCTTGAGAAGCTCATGTTTCAACTAGGGCTGCCTATATCTTCCATGCTAGGTGGGTTATTCTCAAGAGGAGTGGACTCCGCTCCTCATTCACGAGAAAGGGCCGGTAACCGGGATGCCCAGTCCCATGATCCAAAAAGATCAAAGCAAATCAAAATAATTAAACAAAACTCCCCCAGGGCTGTTGTATGTTGGAGGCACTCGTTGTTTCGAGCAAGCCATGGATTGATGCTTGTTGGTGGTTGGAGGAGTATAAACCTTTACCATTCTGTTTGAGAACTGCCTATAATGAATGTAGTATGGAAGATACAACCATCTCATAGTTGTTGCGTTGACAGCAAAAGTATGCCGCTCAAAATGTTATTCACTCTCTATTTTAAAATCGAGCTCTAGCACCTCTACAAATCCCTGCTTCCCTCTGTGAAGGGCCTATCTATTTACTTTTATGTTGGGTCATCACCCTTCTTATTAAAAGCACCCGCTGGAGAGCACACTGTCATTTGCATTCATTATTATTGGTTTATATTGGGTATGACTTGACTGGATCTCTTTTACCATGAATTACAATGTTTAGTCAGTCCTTGATCTTTAAAGGTGCTCTGCATTTATGGTTTGCGATCTCAGAAAGGGCTAGCGAGATACCATTTTGTTATATCATGTTATGATTATTTTGAGAAAGTGTTGTCATCCGAGTTTTATTATTATGGCTCGCTAGCTGATTATGTTATTGATATGAGTAATTGTGAGACCTATGTGTTATTGTTAGTATGGTTAGTTCACAATATTTGCTGAAACTTAAATGCTGGTTTTCATGTTACAACAACAAGAGCAAACAGAGTTTGTAAAAGTTTTTCTTTATCACTTTTAGTTTCTCAACTGAATTGCTTGAGGACAAGCAAAGGTTTAAGCTTGGGGGAGTTGATACGTCTCCAACGTATCTACTTTTCCAAACACTTTTGCCCTTGTTTTGGACTCTAACTTGCATGATTTGAATGAAACTAACCCGGACTAACGCTGTTTTCAGCAGAACTGCCATGATGTTGTTTTATGTGTAGAAAAGAAAAGTTCTCGGAATGTCCTGGAAATCCACGGAGGCACTTTTCAGAATTAATAAGAATTTTTGGCAAAAGAATGAAGGCCAGGGGCCCACGGGCTATCCACGAGACAGGGGGCGC
>NC_041383.1:552026067-552147718 GCF_002162155.2 Triticum dicoccoides
GTGGGCCCCCTGGACACCTCCCGACCTCAACTCCAACTCCATATATACCGTCTCAGGGAGAAAAAAATCAAGGAGAAAGTTTCATCGCGTTTTACGACACGGAGCCGCTGCCAAGCCCTAATCTCTCTCGGGAGGGCTGATCTAGAGTCCGTTCGGGGCTCCGGAGAGGGGGATTCGTCGCCGTCGTCATCACCAACCATCCTCCATCACCAATTTCATGATGCTCACCGCCGTGCGTGAGTAATTCCATCGTAGGCTTGCTGGACGCTGATGGGTTGGATGAGATTTACCATGTAATCAAGTTAGTTTTGTTAGGGTTTGATCCCTAGTATCCACTATGTTCTGAGATTGATGTTGCTATGACTTTGCTATGCTTAATGCTTGTCACTAGGGCCCGAGGGCCATGATTTCAGATCTGAACTTATTATGTTTTCATGAATATATGTGTGTTCTTGATCCTATCTTGCAAGTCTACAGTCACCTATTATGTGTTATGATCCAACAACGCCGAAGTGACAATAATCGGGATACTTCTTGGTGATGACCGTAGTTTGAGGAGTTCATGTATTCACTATGTGCTAATGCTTTGTTCCGGTTCTTTATTAAAGGAGGCCTTAATATCCCTTAGTTTCCGTAAGGACCCCGCTGAACACGGGAGGGTAGGACAAAAGATGTCATGCAAGTTCTTTTCCATAAGCACGTATGACTATTTACGGAATACATGCCTACCTTACATTGATGAATTGGAGCTAGTTCTCTATCACCCTATGTTATAACTATTGCATGAGGAATCGCATCCGGCATAATTATCCATCGCTGATCCATTGCCTATGAGCTTTTCACATATTGTTCTTCGCTTATTTACTTTCCCGTTGCTACTGTTACAACTACTACAAAAACCCAAAAACATTTGCTTTTACTTTTGCTACCGCTACTATTATTATCATAGCACTTTTGCTACTAAACACTTTGCTGGAGATACTAAGTTATCCAGGTGTGGTTGAATTGACAACTCAACTGGTAATACTCAAGAATATTCTTTGGCTCCCCTTGTGTCGAATCAATAAATTTGGGTTGAATACTCTACCCTCGAAAGCTGTTGCGATCCCCTATACTTGTGGGTTATCAGGAGGAGAGGCAAGAGCTCAAGCTTGGGGATGCCCAAGGCACCCCAATTAAATATTCAAGGAGACTCAAGCGTCTAAGCTTGGGGATGCCCCGGAAGGCATCCCCTCTTTCTTCAACAAGTATCGGTATATTTTCGGATTCGTTTCGTTCATGCGATATGTGCAAATCTTAGAGCGTGTTTTGCATTTAGTTTTCACTTTTCTTTTATGCACCATGCTGGTATGAGATAGTCCATGGTTGATTTATAGAATGCTCTTTGCACTTCACTTAAATCTTTTGAGTATTGCTTTACAGAATGCTTCATGTGCTTCACTTATATCATTTGAAGTTTGGATTGCATGTGTCTCTTCACATAGAAAACCGCGATTTGTAGAATGCTCTTTTGCTTCACTTATATTTGTTAGAGTGTGGGCATATCTTTTGTAGAAAGAATTAAACTCTCTTGCTTCACTTATATCTATTTAGAGAGATGACAGGATTGGTCATTCACATGGTTAGTCATAAAATCCTACATAAAACTTGTAGATCACTGAATATGATATGCTTGATTCCTTGCAATAGTTTTGCGATATAGAGATGATAATATGTGGGAGGTTCTAGTAAATGGTTGTGTTTAGTAAGAATATTGATGTTAAGGTTTGTGATTCCCGAAGCATGCACGTATGGTCTCCTAACTATGTAACCAAATTGGCGCGCATTGTATTTTGATTGTTTATCTTTGCGTGAAGGTCAGGGGCGCGTGATGGTTAATTAACTCCTACCAACCTCCCCTCTAGGAGCATGCGTAGTAGTACTTCGCTTCGAGGGCTAATAAACTTTTGCAATAAGTATATGAGTTCTTTATGACTAATGTGAGTCCATGGATTATACGCACTCTTACCCTTCCATCATTGCTAGCCTCTTCGATACCGTGCATTGCCCTTTCTCACCTTGAGAGTTGGTGCAAACTTCGCCGGTGCATTCAAACCCCGTGATGCGATACAATCTATCACACATAAACCTCCTAATATCTTCCTCAAAATAGCCACCATACCTACTTATTATGGCATTTCCATAGCCATTCCAAGATATATTGTCATGCAACTTCCATCATCATCATATACATGACTTGAGCATTCATTGTCATATTGCTTTGCATGATCATAAGACAGCTAGCATGATGTTTTCATGGCTTGTCCATTTTTTGATATCTGTGCTATGTTAGATCATTCACATCCCGGTACACCGCCGGAGGCATTCATATATAGTCATATTTTTGTTCTAGTATCGAGTTGTAATATTGAGTTGTAAGTAAATAAAAGTGTGATGATCATCATTATTAGAGCATTGCCCCAGTGAGGAAAGGATGATGGAAGCAATGATTCCCTCACAAGTTGGGATGAGTCTACGGACTTTATGAAAAATAAAAGAGGCCAAAGAAGCCCAAATTAAAAAACAGGCCAAAGAAGCCCACCAAAAAAATGAGAGAAAAGGAGAGAAGAGACTAACCTTTTACCACACTTATGCTTCAAAATAGCAACATGTTCTTCATACAGAGAGTCTCTTGAGTTATCACTTTCATATACTAGTGGGAAATTTCATTATAGAACTTGGCTTGTATATTTCGATGATGGGCTTCCTCAAATGCCCGAGGTCTTCATGAGCAAGCAAGTTGGACGCACACCCACTTAGTTTTAGTTTGAGCTTTCATACGCTTATAGCTCCAGTGCGTCCATTGCATGGCAATCCCTACTCCTTGCATTGACATCAATTGATGGCCATCTCCATAACCCGTTGATTAGCCGCGTAGATGTGAGACTTTCTCCCTTTTTGTCTTCTCTACACAACCTCCACCATCATACTCTATTCCACCTGTCGTGCTATATCCATGGCTTGCGCTCATATATTGCGTGAGGGTTGAAAAAGCTGAAGCGCGTTAAAAAGTATGAACCAATTGCTTGGCTGACACCGGGATGGGCATGAGGGGTACCTTGTGTTAAGAAAAGGGAGCATACAAGACTATATGATTTTGTAGGGATAGCGTTCTTTAGCATTGATATTTTGAAAGACATGATTGTTTGTTGGGATGCTTGAAGTATTATTGTTTTTATGTCAAACAATATACTATTGCCTTGAATCACTCGTATCTTAATATTCATGCCATGATTACATTACATGATCAAGATTATGCTAGGTAGCATTCCTCAAGATTATGCTAGGTAGCATTCCACATCAAAAAATATCTTTTTTATCATTTACCTACTTGAGGATGAGCAGGAATTAAGCTTGAGGATGCTGATACGTCTCTGTCATATCTATAATTTTTGATTGTTCCATGCCAATATTATACAACTTCATATACTTTTGGCAACTTTTTATACTATTTTTGGGACTAACATATTGATCCACTGCCCAGAGCCAGTTCCTGTTTGTTGCATGTTTTTTGTTTCGCAGAAAACCCATATCAAACGGAGTCCAAACGGGATAAAAACGGATGGAGATTTTTTCTGGAATATTTATGAATATTAGGAAGAAGAATCAACACGAGACAATGCTCGAGGGGCCCACGAGGCAGGGGGCGCGCCCCTGACCCTCGTGGACACCTCGTAAGGCGGTTGTTGCCCTTCTTTCGCCGCAAGAAAGCTAATATCCGGAAACAAATCGTGTTCAAAGTTTGAATCCAATCGGAGTTACGGATCTCCGGGAATATAATAAACGGTGAAAGGGTAGAACCAGGAGCGCAGAAACAGAGAGACGGATCCAATCTCGGAGGGGCTCTCGCCCCTCCCATGCCATGGAGACCATGGACTACAGGGGAACCCTTCTCCCATCTAGGGAGAAGGTCAAGGAAGAAGAAGAAGAAGAAGAAGAAGAAGAAGGGGGGCCCTCTCCCCCTCTCTCCCGGTGGCGCCGGAATGCCGCCGGGGCCATCATCGCGACAACAATCTACACCAACACCTCCGTCATCTTCCCCAACATCGTCATCACCTTCCCCCATCTATATTCAGCAGTCCACTCGCCCGCAACCCGTTGTGCCCTCTACTTGAACATGGTGCTTTATGCTTCATATTATTATCCAATGATGTGTTGCCATCCTATGATGTCTGAGTAGATTTTCGTTGTCCTATCGGTAATTGGTGAATTGCTATGATTGGTTTAATTTGTGTGTGGTTATGTTGTTGTCCTTTGGTGCCCATCATATGAGCGCACACGTGGATCACACTATAGGATTAGTTGTATGTTGATAGGACTATGTATTGGAGGGAAAGAGTGACAGAAGCTTCAACCTAGCATAGAAATTGATGCATACGGGATTGAAGGGGGACCAATATATCTTAATGCTATGGTTGGGTTTTACCTTAATGAATGTTAGTAGTTGCGGATGCTTGCTAATAGTTCCAATGATAAGTTCATAGAATTCCAAGTCAGGGATGACATGCTAGCAGTGGCCTCTCCCACATAAAACTTGTTGTCGGTCTAGTAAAGTAGTCAATTGCTTAGGGACAATTTCGCAACTCCTACCAACACTTTTCCACACTGGCTATACTAACTTGATTGCATCTTTATCTAAACAGCCCCTAGTTTTTATTTACGTGCCCTTTATATTCTTGCAAACCTATCTAACAACACCTACAAAGTACTTCTAGTTTCACACTTGTTTTAGGTAAAGCGAACGTTAAGCATGCGTAGAGTTGTACCGGTGGTCGATAGAACTTGAGGGAATATTTGTTCTACCTTTAGCTCCTCATTGGGTTCATGAAAGTGCAACTATCCCTAGGTGGTTTTTGTAATTCATGACAACATATAGCTCATTGAGCTAATGCTATTCCAAGACTATTATTTCAGGAAAGCTCAATGAATGGCATGGCATGGATGATGAAAGTGGATCCCTCAAAATATCAAGGACAAAGGATTGGCTCAAGCTCAAAAGCTCAAGACTCTTCATTTTACATTTTAGTGATCCAAGATCACATTGAGTCTATAGGAAAAGCCAATACTATCAAGGAGGGATGAGGTGTTGTTTAATGAGCCTCTTGCTTCATGTGCTTAGTGATATGCTCCAAATACCCTCAACTACTTTATCACATCCACATATGACCTAAACCCAAAGTCAAAATCGGTCCCACCGATTCTTTCTATCCGGCGCCACCGAGTTCAAATGTCATAGCCACTGCCACAAACCCTAGGCAAATCGGTCTTACCGATAGGGATCTCGGTCTCACCGAGATGGGGTTGTAATCTCTATGTTTCCCTTCGTAATGTTTCGGTCTAACCGAAGTGAGCGATCGGTCCCACCAAGATTGCAATGTAAACTCCATGTTTCCCTTTCGTAACATTTCGGTCTCACCGAAATGAGCGAATCAGTCCCACCGAGTTTACCTGACCAACTCTCTGGAAAGCTTATTACCAAAATTGATCTCACCGAGTTTGTGTAATCGGTCTCACCGAGATTATGTTATGCCCTAACCCTAACCATATCGGTCCTACCGAGTTGCATGTCGGTCCCACCGAAAATCCTAACGGTCACTAGGTTTACTAAATCGGTCCGACCGAGTCTGTTGAATCGGTCCCACCGAGTTTGGTAAATTGTGTGTAACGGTTAGATTTTGTGTGGAGGCTATATATACCCCTCCACCTCCTCTTCATTCATGGAGAGAGCCATCAGAACAAACCTACACTTCCAACTTGCCATTTCTGAGAGAGACCCACCTACTCATGTGTTGAGGCCAAGATATTCCATTCCTACCATATGAATCTTGATCTCTAGCCTTCCCCAAGTTGCTTTCCACTCAAATCTTCTTTCCACCAGATCCAAATCCCATGAGAGAGAGTTGAGTGTTGGGGAGACTATCATTTGAAGCACAAGAGCAAGGAGTTCATCATCAACGCACCATTTGTTACTTCTTGGAGAGTGGTGTCTCCTAGATTGGCTAGGTGTCACTTGGGAGCCTCCGACAAGATTGTGGAGTTGAACCAAGAGTTTGTAAGGGCAAGGAGATCGCCTACTTCGTGAAGATCTACCGCTAGTGAGGCAAGTCCTTCGTGGGCGACGGCCATGGTGGGATAGACAAGGTTGCTTCTTCGTGGACCCTTCGTGGGTGGAGCCCTCCGTGGACTCGCGCAACCGTTACCCTTCGTGGGTTGAAGTCTCCATCAACGTGGATGTACGATAGCACCACCTATCGGAACCACGACAAAAACATCCGTGTCTCCAATTGCGTTTGAATCCTCCAAACCCTTCCCTTTACTTGCTTGCAAGTTGCATGCTTTAATTTCTGCTGCTCATATACTCTTTGCATGCTTGCTTGAATTGTGTGATGATTGCTTGACTTGTCCAAAGATAGCTAAAATCTGCCAAACTCTAAAATTGGGAAAAGGTTAAGTTTTTAATTGGTCAAGTAGTCTAATCACCCCCCCCCCCTCTAGACATACTTCAAGGTCCTACAAGTGGTATCAGAGCTTTGGTCTCCATTTGCTTTGATTTCCATAGCTTTTGGTGGTCATAGCCTTGGTTTCACAACCTAGGAGAGTATAGCGTCTAGCGAGGGAAATTATCACCATAGAGGTCCTTACTTTGATGGTACTAATTTTGCTAGTTGGAAGCATAAGATGAAAATGCATATTCTTGGACATAACCCCGCCATTTGGGCTATTGTGTGTATTGGCTTGCAAGGTGAATTCTTTGATGGGAGAGAGCCAAACCATGAAGCTAGCGCGGAAGAATTGAAGATGCTGCAATACAACAGTCAAGCTTGTGATATCCTCTTCAATGGCTTGTGCCCCGAAGAATTCAACAAAATCAGTCGTCTCGAGAATGCAAAGGAAATTTGGGATACTTTGATTGATATGCATGAAGGTACCAACTCCGTCAAGGAATCCAAGTTGGATGTGCTCCAAAGTCAGCTTGACAAGTTCAAAATGAAGGATGGTGAAGGTGTCGCTGAAATGTACTCTAGGCTTGCTCTTATCATAAATGAGATTGCCGGCTTAGGGAGTGAAGAGATGACCGACAGATTCATCATCAAGAAGATCCTAAGAGCATTGGATGGAAAGTATGATACCGTGTGCACATTGATCCAAATGATGCCAAACTACAAATATCTCAAGCCAATGGAAGTCATTGGAAGAATTGTTGCTCATGAGATGTCACTCAAGGATAAGGAGGAACTTCACAACAAGTCAAGTGGTGCTTACAAATCCTCATGTGAAGCCCCCACATCATCAAGCGAGAAACAAACCTTCAATGAAGAATTGAGCTTAATGGTGAAGAACTTCAACAAATTCTACAAGAGTAGAAGCAAAGAAAGAATCTCTAAGTCAAGGTCCTACAATGACAAAAGATCTTCTAGTTGAGAGCGCAACTGCTACAATTGTGGGAGACCCGGACACTATTCCAATGAGTGTACGGCACCCTACAAAAGAAGAGAAGATTCTCCAAAAAGAAGAAGCAAAAGAGAAGAATCACCACCAAGAGAGAGGAGGAGTAGAGATGATCGTTATGAACGAAGACCCTCACGGAGAAGCAAGGATTCGGAAAGGAAGGACAAGTCATCAAGGAGCTACACAAAACAAAGACATCAAGCTCATGTTGGTGAATGGGTATCCGGCTCCGACTCCGACAATCACTCCGAGAGAAGCTATCACTCCGACTCCGAATATACTCAAGATGAAGGTGTTGCCGGTCTAGCACTTGTGTCAACCAACTCCTACGACATATTTGACTCACCAAATGAAGGAATTGGAAGATGCTTCATGGCCAAAGGTCCAAAGGTAACACATTCCGAGTATGTTGATTTCAATAGTGATGAAGATGACTTGCTAGGTGATGATGATTTACTTGTTGACAACTCTAGTGATGAATACTATGATGAAACGTCAATTAATCATGCTAATCAAGATAAAACGAATGACAATGATAAGGAGAAGATTGAGATTCTAACTAAAGAACTAAACACTCTTAAGTTAGCTCATGAAACTATCTTCGAAGATCATCGAGAACTTTTAAGGGCTCATGAGAAGTTACACTTTGAAAAGCTCAATCTTGAGCAAAAGCATGAGTTCTTAAAGGCAATCAATGATGATCTCCGTAAGAAAAGTTCTTCTTACATTGCCAAGCGTTTACTCTTATCTACTTACATGCCTCAAGTCAAGTCTAGTAACAAGTACAAGAAAGATCCTTCCTCTAGTAGTAACAATAATAATGCCAAATCCAATATTGTTGCTTCTAGTAGTTCTCTTGATTCCAGTAATGATTCTCTTAGCCAAGTTACACTTGAGCAAGAAAATAGCTTATTTAAGGGAATTATAGAGAAGGGTGTATACAAGAGCCTTGTCGGGAGTAAGCAATTCGAGGAAATTGTACGCAAGCAAGGAAGGCACCGGAAGAATCAAGGTGTTGGTTTCGAACGAAAGTTCAATGCCAATGGAGTTGAGTGGGAAGAAGATCAATACCCCAAGACGAAGTTTGTTCCTCAACAAGAGAAGTATGATCCTACTTCCTTCAAGGGAACACAAGCACAAGATGATCTTCCACCACAAGACCACAAGAACAAAGGCAAGGACAAGCTTCAAGAGGAGATTGATGCATTTGAAGAAGCACCTAAGGCCTTAGTCAAGTGGGTTCCCAAGACTACGTCAAGTTCTACTTCATCAAGTACAACTACAACTCCAAGCATTCCCATCAAGATGATGTGGATCCCTAAGAAGAAGAACTAGAGAGTTCTTGAGGGTGACTCCGCCAACATTCTTCACTCATATCATTATGGCAAGGACAAGTGCAATCAACTTCCACATCTTGCACTAGTTCAAGGAGTCACAAACCCTCATGTTGGTAAGGCAAGGGACAAGGTAACCTAATGATTTCATGGACATCATCTTGTGTGTGCATCACTCTATGTCTATGGATATTCTTATTTGTTCCTTGTGGGACTAACCCATGTAGGTATGTTGAAAGTGCAACTCACTCCAAAGGATTGCTCCAAATGATCTACATCAACATTGAGCACCCACATCTTCAACACCTACATGAAGTCATCATCGACAAAACCCAAGGTTAGTTCATCCCTCTAAAAGAGGATCTCACATCTAGGGGGAGCTTAACTCTAAGAATTGAGTCAAAGCAACTCTAATGGTGTGAACACATCAATGCATTATGTAAAAGTGGTAACCCCACTTGAGCTTAAACGATGAGTATGACCTATGATCAAATGTTCTCATTTGACTCCTAAGTCAATATACTCATATATAGATGACCTAGTCATCGCCAATTGTTTGATAGATGCTAGAATTGGTTGTGCATGCTTTTCCACATATTTTATTTGCCATTCTATTGTGTGAGCATGTTGGTTGCATATTTTACTCATTCAAGGACATCCACTTGTTGCTTTGATTGTTTGGGTTCTTTTTCTTTTTGCCAAGTGGATGGACAAGAATGCCTAAGAACCTTCTCTAGCTATCTATGCTTTTCTCATCTCAAACTCTATTCATGCTACATCCCAAAATTTGATCAAGTTAGATTCGAACCACTCTGTGTGAGGAGCACTCGGAGTCCCCGATTCGTCATAGACTTAAACTTCCAAAACTTCTTTGTTATTCTCGGTCTGACCGATTCCTCCATTTCGGTCCTACCGAGATCACTAAGTCGATCTAAGTTTTCAATCTCGGTGCAACAGATTTGAACTTTCCGGTCACACCGAGTTGCTGTAACTGTATACAGTTATGCATCTCGGTGCCACCGAGTTGTTCCACTCGGTCACAACGACAGGGTCGGGCTATATATACTCACGGGCAAAAATTTGGAAATTTCTCCGAACCTCTTCGCCCGCGCATAGCTCGCTCTGCCTCCAGGGTCTCCGGATCGTCTCCTTGTCGCCAGCCGCCTCCTGTCGCTGGTCTCCGCCGCCGTCAACGGAATTCACCCCCGCCGTTGCCGCCATAGTGAGTTCATTGCCAAGCTAGGGTATGGACTCGATCACAGTGATATCCTCGTCCGATTCCTAGCACATTGTGTTCATTATGATTCTTGCCATGATTGAAACACTCCTATCCAGTCAATACAATCCTTAGAATAGATGCGATTTGAAAATTTAGGGTTAGGTTTTCGCCGAAACCATCTCGGACCCACCGAGTTGAAAAACTCGGTCCCACTGATTTGGCTAACGCCATTGCACTAGTAACTCTCGGTCTGACCGAGAATTGCTAATCGGTGTGACCGATTTTAGGACTTTGTGAAACCCTAGCGGTCTCGGTGCCACCGAACTGTGACTCAGTCCGACCGAGTTCACCAGTTTAGGTTCCAAAAACTGCTTCGGTATCACCGAGTTTGAAAACCGGTTGATCCGAAATGCTTTCTGTGGAAAACTAAAGCTGAGTTTTTAAATCATTACTTTGCAAAAATCTCTGCATTTTGTGATGCTCATCCATTCTATCTCATCTATAACTATTCATAGGGTCAGCAGTCAGTGATTTGCAGCATGTCAGACCAAAGTGATAGTCAGAACAAGTCAGAAGAGCACAATCACATGAGTGAGGGCACTAGTCCCTCTAGCACTTCAGATGATGGCAGCAGGAGCACCCCAAGCAATTTGCCTAAAGCTGCCACCAGGACAAGGAAGAAGAGAACCTCAGAATCTGAGGATGAGGATTATATGGCAGAAGAAGATGAGGCTACTTCCAAGAAGGTAGTGCTCAAAAAGGAGTACGCCTCAGCAAAGAACACAAAGCCTGGACTCAATAGGAAGGTTCCTGCCAAGAGGACACCTATGCTGAAGGTCAGAGGATCAACTCAAGTGCCTGAAAAGAGTGATCCCAAAGAGGCACCTGCAAGAAGAGTCACAACTTCCAAACCCAAGAAAGTTCCCACTGGAGAAACTATGAAGTTTACCATTGAATCAGAAGATGAAACTGCTGGTCAAGATAACAAGAAGAAGAGAGCCAGAACCACTACTGCCCAGGTTCTTGGAAATCCCTCTATGAGGAGAGACTCTGAAGAGGAAGAAGAGGTTGCTACACCAGCACCCAAGGCACAAAAGCTAATTGGTGATGCTATAAAGTCAGGGGCTGCAACATCTAAGCCCAAGGAAGCACCCAAAGCTGCCCCAAGCCCAAGATTGCACCAAAGAGAGTATTCCAGCTTCTGAGAAGAACAAGGCTCCAGTGCCTGAAGTTGCTGATGAGGAAGATGACGAAGGACAAGTCCTGAGGAAGAAAAAGCCCAAGATTCCATACCACAATGATGCTCATCCTGTGGTTGAGAACATGAAGTTGAGAAAGGATGCAGGACTTAGATTGTGGAGGCTGTCAGATCCATATGCTACCAGGAGAAGGACTCTTGTTGATTATAGGTTCCACACTAAGGAACAACAGGACTTCTATGAGATAGTGCTGTTGGACAAGAAACCAATAGTGTGTGATATGAGGTGGGTCGACTGGACCTACATGAAGGAAAATGAGGAACACTATCCTAGAGTGCAAGACAGTTTTGTTGCTTGTGGAGTTGCAGACTTTGTTGGGCAGAAGCTCACAAAGTGGAATGATGAGCTCATTATGCAATTCTACTCCACAGCACACTTCTATCCAGATGGCAAGATAGTTTGGATGTCTGAAGGTACAAGGTACCAGTCAACAATTGAGGAATGGGCACATCTGATCAATGCCCCAAAGGAGAGTGAAGATGACTTGGATGTCTATGCCAAGAAGAAGATGGACCACAATACCATGTCTCATATGTACAAGGAAATTCCTGATGCTGTAGTTGAGACACATAAGTTTGGGTCAGTTCACTTCCTTCTGTCAGGGCTGCCAACAATCAACTGGATCCTAAGGCACACTCTTTTGCCCAAGTCAGGTGACCACAACATGATTAGAGGGAATGCTATCAACTTGTTGCACCTGTTTGATGTGCCACAAAAATTCAAGGTCATGAGCCTCATTGTTGAGACCATTAAGAGGACAGCAGCAGACTAGAAGAGAAGTTGTGGGTATGCCCCACAGATTCAGGAGTTGATTAACTCAAAGATGGGCACAGGAACATACTTGCTGGATAAGGAACATTTTGCTATCTATCCAAACTTTAAGGACAATCAAGTTGTGATGAATGAGAATGAACCATCATCAGTGCAAGCTCAAGAGAAGAAGGAGAAAGCAAAGAGAGAGAAGGCTGCCAAGATGCCAACTCAAGAGGAGGCATCTGAGTATTTTTTGAAGAACAAGCAGGAGCAGCTTGGTTACTTGATAGCATCAACACTGAGGATTGAGAAGGGGTTGGCCACCCTAACTCAAAACCAGGAGAGCCTGGAAAGAATCATGGAACAAAAATTCTATGATCTAGATGTCAAAGTAACTGAGATTCAGTCAGTTGTGGAGCACCTCCAGGATGACATGCAGGAGAGGAAGGGCAAGACAACCACTGATGCATTTGCCAGAGTGCCTAGAGCTCATAGGTCAGCTGCAGTGCCTGTGACAGACACCAGAGCCACATCATCTGCACCAGCTACAGCTCCTACAGCTCCAGTGCAACCAGCTCCAGCACCAACTCCTCCAGCTCCATCCACATCAATTGAAGCCTTTGTCCAAGGAGCCATCTCTACACCACCACCTGAAGATCAAGCCTGAGAGTCGATCTATCACTATGCATTTTCTATGAACTTTTTGGTAACTTGTTGCCAAAGGGGGAGAAAAATGTATAGATCATAGGCTTCGAGAGAGAGAGAGAGTTGCTTTTGTTCTCTCTTGCTTTGGTGGTTAAACTTTGTTTGCTTTTGATTGCTTGAGGTACTATGCTGTTATCTGTGAGACATTGATGATCATGTGTTTGATCATAAGCTACACTTATGCTTGTTAGATGATATTATCTTACCCATCCTTATATGATCATTCACTTTGCTTGGTGATGAGTGCATGTATTCAATCTTTATTATTTTGAGCGCTCCACCAAGATGTATGTGACATGGAAGAGTAACCCATGAGCCTAATTCCTTGTGCATTTGCAGTCCAAAGCAAATCTTAAACTATGCACAAATTTAGGGGGAGCTCTTGCTTATCACATACTTCTCAAAGCGACGTTGTTTTTCAATCTTATTATCATTTGTCGAAGCTTTGATCTATATGTTGTCATCAATTACCAAAAAGGGGGAGATTGAAAGTGCAACTATCCCTAGGTGGTTTTGGTAATTCATAACAACATATAGGTCATTGAGCTAATGCTATTCCAAGACTATTATTTCAGGAAAGCTCAATGAATGGCATGGCATGGATGATGAAAGTGGATCCCTCAAAATATCAAGGACAAAGGATTGTCTCAAGCTCAAAAGCTCAAGACTCTTCATTTTACATTTTAGTGATCCAACATCACATCGAGTCTATAGGAAAAGCCAATACTATCAAGGAGGGATGAGGTGTTGTTTAATGAGCCTCTTGCTTCATGTGCTTAGTGATATGCTCCAAATACCCTCAACTACTTTATCACATCCACATATGACCTAAACCCAAAGTCAAGATCGGTCCCACCGATTCTATCTATCCGGCGCTACCGAGTTCAAATGTCATAGCCACTGCCACAAACCCTAGGCAAATCGGTCTTACCGATAGGGATCTCGGTCTCACCGAGATGGGGTTGTAATCTCTCTGTTTCCCTTCGTAATGTTTAGGTCTAACCGAAGTGAGCGATCGGTCCCACCAAGATTGCAATGTAAACTCCATGTTTCCCTTTTGTAACATTTCGTCTCACCGAAATGAGCGGATCGGTCCCACCGAGTTTACCTGACCAACTCTCTGGAAAGCTTATTACCAAAATTGGTCTCATCTAGTTTGTGTAATTGGTCTCACCGACATTACGTTATGCCCTAACCCTAACCATATCGGTCCTACCGAGTTGCATGTCGGTCCCACCGAAAATCCTAACGGTCACTAGGTTTACTAAATCGGTCCGACCGAGTCTGTTGAATCAGTCCCACCGAGTTTGGTAAATTGTGTGTAACTGTTAGATTTTGTGTGGAGGCTATATATACCCCTCCACCTCCTCTTCATTCATGGAGAGAGCCATCAGAACAAACCTACACTTCCAACTTGCCATTTCTGAGAGAGAACCACCTACTCATGTGTTGAGGCCAAGATATTCCATTCCTACCATATGAATCTTGATCTCTAGCCTTCCCCAAGTTGCTTTCCACTCAAATCTTCTTTCCACCAGATCCAAATCCCATGAGAGAGAGTTGAGTGTTGTGGAGACTATCATTTGAAGCACAAGAGAAAGGAATTCATCATCAACGCACCATTTGTTACTTCTTGGAGAGTGGTGTCTCCTAGATTGGCTAGGTGTCACTTGGGAGCCTCCGACAAGATTGTGGAGTTGAACCAAGGAGTTTGTAAGGGCAAGGAGATCGCCTACTTCGTGAAGATCTACCGCTAGTGAGGCAAGTCCTTCGTGGGCGACGACCATGGTGGGATAGACAAGGTTGCTTCTTCGTGGATCCTTCGTGGGTGGAGCCCTCCGTGGACTCGCGCAACCGTTACCCTTCGTGGGTTGAAGTCTCCATCAACGTGGATGTACGATAGCACCACCTATCGGAACCACAACAAAAATATCCGTGTCTCCAATTGCGTTTGAATCCTCCAAACCCTTCCCTTTACTTTCTTGCAAGTTGCATGCTTTAATTTCCGCTGCTCATATACTCTTTGCATTCTTTCTTGAATTGTGTGATGATTACTTGACTTGTCCAAAGATAGCTAAAATCTACCAAACTCTAAAATTGGGGAAAAGGTTAAGTTTTTAATTGGTCAAGTAGTCTAATCACCCCCCCTCTAGACATACTTCAAGGTCCTATAGTTCGACACTCTTACTTATCGAAAGAGGCTACAATTGATCCCCTATACTTGTGGGTTATGAAGCTTGCACAATTTGTTGGCACCCTTTGGATCGACAAAACCTTCTGGTTGCATCATATACATCTCTTTTTCCAGAAATCATTCAGGAATGCAGTTTGGACTTCCATCTGCCAAATTTCATAATCATAAAATGCAGCAATTGCTAACGTGATTCGGACAGACTTAAGCATCGCTACAGGTGAGAAAGTCTCATCGTAGTAAACTCCTTGAACTTGTCGAAAACCTTTCGCAACAAGTCGAGCTTTATAGACAGTAACATTACCGTCAGTGTCAGTCTTCTTCTTGAAGATCCATTTATTTTCTATGGCTTGCTGATGACCCACAAGTGTAGGGGATCTATCATAGCTCTTTCAATAAGTAAGAGTGTGGAACCCAACGAGGAGCAGAAGGAAATGACAAGCAGTTTTCAATAAGGTATTCTCTACAAGCACTAAAATTGTAGGTAACAGATAGTTTTGTGATAAGATAATTTGTAACAGGTAACAAGCAATTGAAGGAAATATGCCCTAGAGGCAATAATAAAGTTATTATTTATTTCCTCATATCATGATAAATGTTTATTATTCATGCTAGAATTGTCTTTACCGGAAACATAATACATGTGTGAATACATAGACAAACATACTGTCACTAGTATGCCTCTACTTGACTAGCTCATTGACCAAAGATGGTTGAGTTTCCTAACCATTGATATGAGTTATCATTTGACTTGACCCATTCCGTTAGCTTAGCACTTGATCGTTCAGTATGTTGCTATTGCTTTCTTCATGACTTATACATGTTCCTATGACTATGAGATTATGTAACTCCCGCTTACCGGAGGAACACTTTGTGTGCTACCAAACGTCACAACGTAACTGGGTGATTATAAAGGTGCTCTACAGGTGTCTCCTAAGGTACTTGTTGAGTTGACGTATTTCGAGATTATGATTTATCACTCCGATTGTCGGAGAGGTATCTTTGGGCCCTCTTGGTAATGCACATCACTATAAGCCTTGCAAGCAATGTGACTAATGAGTTAGTTGCGGGATGATGCATTACATAACGAGTAAACAGACTTGCTGGTAACGAGATTGAACTAGGTATTGAGATACCGATGATCGAATCTCGGGCAAGTAACATACCGATGACAAAGGGAACAACGTAATGTAGTTATGCGGTTTGGCCGATAAAGATCTTCATCGAATATGTGGGAACCAATATGAGAATCCAGGTTCCGCTATTGGTTATTGACCGGAGACATGTCTCGGTCATGTCTACATAGTTCTCGAACCCGTAGGGTCCATGTCGGTGTCAAAACCGGCGGATCTCGGGTAGGGGGTCCCGAACTATGCGTCTAGGCGGATGGTAACAGGAGACAAGGGACACGATGTTTTTACCCAGGTTCGGGCCCTCTCGGTGGAGGTAAAACCCTACTCTTGCTTGATTAATATTGATGATATGGGTAGTACAAGAGTAGATCTACCACGAGATCAGAGAGGCTAAACCCTAGAAGCTAGCCTATGGTATGATTGTTGTTCGTCCTACGGACTAAAACCCTCCGGTTTATATAGACACCGGAGAGGGCTAGGGTTACATAGAGTCGGTTACAATGGTAGGAGATCTACATATCCGTATCGCCAAGCTTGCCTTCCACGCCAAGGAAAGTCCCATCTGGACACGCGACGGAGTCTTCAATCTTGTATCTTCATAGTCTTGGAGTCCGGCCAAAGATGATAGTTCGGCTATCCGGCCACCCCCTAGTCCAGGACTCCCTCAGTAGCCCCTGAACCAGGCTTCAATGACGACGAGTCCGCGCGCATATTATCTTCGGCATTACAAGGCGGGTTCCTCCTCCGAATACTTCATAGAAGATTTTGAACACAAGGATAGTGTCCGGCTCTGCAAAATAAGTTCCACATACCACCGTAGAGAGAATAATATTTACACAAGTTCAATCTGCTGACGTATTCCGTGGCGTGACATCACTCCACGGCCAAGCCTTTATTCGAATCATTTTTATTGTTCCACCTCAGCGCGTTTAGCGAGGTGGTTTCCTTGGCACGTCTTGTCAAAGCAGAGATCGTGCCCCCTTATTCCGGGATTCTCATCAATACGGGCGTGGGTAACCCAACTGCGCCATTGATTACGGCGCTCGGGAGATAAGCAAGTTTTACCGGGTTGGTGGGGACGCATAGTTTCGTCCGTCCATATATAAGGGGATAAGGATCCACCTTTTTACCTACGCCTTCTTCCTCCTTTGCTTGTCCATTTCCGCGCACTCGAGCTCCAGCGCCCAAGTCCGCACATCTCGCCTCAACCTTCCCCAGCCATGTCCGGAGCGGGAGGCAAGTGGATGGCCTCCTCCATCATGGAGGGGCACATCAAGAGGCTGCGAAAGGCCGGATACTTGTCCAGCGACATCGCACATCGGCTTCTCGATGAGGGGCAGCTCATCCCCACCCCCGGGCCCCATGAGAGGGTGGTGTTCCTCACCCACTTCCTCCGCAGACTAGGTTTTCCACTTCACCCATTTGTCCGGGGGCTCATGTTCTACTATGGCCTGGATTTCCATGATGTGGCCCCGAATTTCATCCTCAACATCTCGGTGTTCATCGTCGTGTGCGAGGCCTTCCTCTGCATCCAGCCCCACTTCGGCTTATGGTTGAAGACCTTCAATGTCAAGCCGAAGGTAGTGGGCGGCCGCCAAGCGGAGTGCGGAGGTGCCATGGTGGGCAAGATGCCCAACGTCCTATGGCTCGAGGGCTCCTTTGTGGAGACCATAAAGGGGTGGCAATCGGGGTGGTTCTACATCACCGAGCCGCGTGACCCTAAATGGGCAGCGGCCCCTGAATTCAGATCTGGCATCCCCACACGGCTCACCTCCTGGAAAGATAAGGGCCTATCATGGGGTGATTCGGAGGAGCTGACTGGACTCCAATCCTGCGTCCAAACCTTGGTGAACAAGAAGCTCAAGCTTGTCAACATAGTCCAGGTCATGCTCATCCGCCGGATCCTCCCGTGCCAACAACGGGCTTTTAATCTTTGGGAGTTTGATCCGGCACAGCACCGAACCTTGAGCAGGCTCTTCGACACTACGTACGAAGATGCCTGGAAGGTGCTGTCAAGGGCGCCGAGGCTCCCGCATTCGCTACCGAAGATCGCGGATTCAGCTCGCAGCGTCAAGCCGGCGAGGTAAGCTATTTTACCCTTTACAGGACGCTTATTTTCCATAATTTGACTCTATGCGGGATCTAAACTCCCTTTACCTTTGGCAGGCCTGGCAAAAGACGTCCGGGCAGGTTAACTGTCCGGCTCCCTTGCCAGAAGACCCAGCGGACGCCCAATTAACGGGGCTGCTGGCTCCGGCGCCTTATGTGGTGCCGGAGAAGAAGACCAAGAAGAAGGCCACGGGAACCCGAAAGAGTTCCCGGCGTCAGGTGTTATCGGACTCATCGTTCGATGACTCTGAGACGAACTCCTCCCGCGAAGACGAGGAGGAGAGAAAAGAAGCCTCTCCCCCAGCGGGGGGAGAGAAGAAAAGGAAGGCCTCCCCAATGGGGGAGGCCGAAGGGTCCAAGAAGGGAAGGACCCTCCCCCCGAACTACTCCACCAACACCGACGACGATGAAGAGGAGTGGCCACCAAGGACTAATCCCTTGGCGACTTCGTAACTATCTGGATACCAGAATAACTCATGGTGCTTCATTTGTTGCATAGAATCTCTTAACGCCGAATATAACCCTGCAGGCCGCCCAAGGACGGGCTCGATACTTCAATGAGCGGCTCCCTGGCGCCATCAGACGTGGATAGAACTTCACGTCCGACCGTCTCCTCTCCTCGTGCTACGTATGACTCCGAGGTGGGGTCCCAAAGGGGGCCCAACTAGGAGGAGGAGGTTCCGGAGGTGCCGCAGGGCAACCTCCCGAACTTTGGGCACGAGGGGGATCAACCCCCAAAGGGTTCTGAGTTCGGCCCGGGGCCGGACTCCGCACCGGAACCTTTAGTGGTTCCGGAGTCCAGCGGACGGCCCCTTCATAAGAAGGGCGAGACTGCGACGCCGGTGACCTCCGTCCAACCGGAGGCGCCGGATAATTTGCTGGAGGCGCTTAATGGCGCGACCATCGACGAGGAGCACCGCACTGTTATGAGTGCGGTGATCCAGAAAGTTCAGTCCGCCAAGAGCGGGCTGACTGAAGCCTGTACCAGCCTTCTAACAGACTTTGAGGTATGTAATTAAGATATGTAGAAATAGTACCGCATAGACAGTAGCCCCTGATGCTCAGTTTGGCGTTCGGAAAGAAAAGCCGAACTAAGGATCTAAAAAGATATACACAGGAGTCTAACATAAGCATGTCAATATGGGAATGCAGGCTGCGCTGCTGACCTCTGTCGCACTGACTGCGGAGGTCAATGCATTGAAGCAGGACCTCGAGCGGTCCGAGAACGAGCTCGGCCTTGCCAAGAAGCAGCTCGAGGACAAGGAAGGTAAGTAACACCTTATTAAAGTAATACCTTATAGAAAGGATTTGGTTGCAAAAAATGACAGGAATAACGTGAGTGTTGCAGGGGCCACGAACGAGGTGGCGACCCTGAAGGAAGCGGTGTCCAAGGCCGAAAGCAATGCGGCCGCGGAACGCATCGAGTGAGAGAAGCAGGAGGCACGGGTGGCGGAGGTGCGGCAAGAGCTCTAGGTTCTCGTGGAAAAACACGAGAGTTTGGAGCGTGACTCGAAGACTCGAGAGTCCGAGCTCGCCTCGGCTCTTGAGAGTGCCAAAGCCGCTAAGGCCGAAGCCCAAAAAGCCCTCCAGGAAATTGAGGCATTAAAGAAGATAGCGGTGGGTAAGGCATTCTTCATCCAAAGCAAGCACGTGAAAGTGAATTACTTGTTACTTACCCGAATCCGGAGCTCTCCAGGAGCATTCGCAGATCTGCCCCGTAGTGTGTCCGATGCTGCCGCGTTCTACGGAGCCGAGGAGGGGAGCTCGACGGAGAAGGTGTTCTGGTCTCAATATGCTGAGGCCGGACATCCGGTGCCCCTGAGCGACCAGCTGAAGCAGCTGGTCGAGCTCCACAAGGTGGCCGAACAGGCCATGAAGGGCCTCATAGTTCGGTTGTGGCCTAAAGAAGCCATGCCTGGGAGCTACTTCGGTCTGGTGCGGCGGCTGGTGGATGCCTGTCCATGGATTGAAGTCATCAAGCATTCCGTCTGCATCGAAGGTGCCCGTCGGGCCCTTGCCCGCGCTAAAGTGCACTGGGGCAAGATGGACGCCGAGAAGCTTGTGACGGACGCGCCCCCACCGGGCAAGGAGTATCGCACGCCCGAGATGTATTATAAGGGTGACCTAAAGGGTGCCCGCCTTATAGCGGGTGAGTGCTCCAAAGATGTAATTTTTTAGTAGACTCGCATTTGTTATCCTGTGCGCTGAAAACTTTGTTCATATGCGCTAAGCAACGCTTGTTAATTTAGAATATTACCTTTTGTGCGGCCATTTATCAAATTTGAGAGATGGCAAGTAGTTGGCTTCAGCCCCCATGCCACGAGTGCTGGGGTGTTCGGGATAAACTTGAGCGCTCTTGTTCCCATTTTTGGGTCCTTCGAGGGAGGCGCTCAACACAACGAACGAGGCAACCAGACTTATAATGCTTGAACACTCCCACTTAGCCATAGAATTCTATAATTTTAAATTTCGGTGAAGGCCCTAGTGTTCGGAAGACCGAATTCGGGGCGCTATCCACGCCTAGGCCGGACAAAGCTGACTCCTCGCTCTAAGCGGCATAAGTCTTTAGGGACTCGAAAAAACCTCTCGAACGGCGACCGGCTCTCGCCCTATCATGACGGTCAGTTTTAGCTTTCTCCACTGAGGTGCTCAACTCATCTCAACTGGGGCACAATCGCAGTGGTTCTCCCAGTGCTACCTTAGCCGATATAACGGAACATAAGGTACCAAAACATGGGAGCCGGGCAAACCCAACTATTGACCCAAGACATGATTCAGAGCCGATGCATATAATGCTATAAGTTTGGGGTGCCGCACTTGTGAAAGTGTTCAGACTTATCACACCATATTTTGGGGAACTTAAGCCCCTGGTGTATTTGGCCGTACCAAAGCGTACGGATGCAACATGTCATAAGTGAACATATATAGATAAAAAAAGGAATGCAATAATAGGCAAAAAGCTATGCATTGTTTATTCAAAAAATACTGCAATGAAAGCAGAACGATGCAAATAGTGCGATAAGCAAGGGGTGGGACTATTTAACATGTCCCCCTCCAGGGGTAGGCTGCGGGATGGTATGTAAAACAGGTATACTGCTCGTGATAGAGACCACCTGGACACTCAACATAGCTTTTCTGCTTCCCTGGTTGTTGCATCGTAAGTTCGGCAATTCTACTACCAGACAGGGCTTCTGGAACACGGAGTCCTGCGAATAAGAAAAAAAAGAATGACACAATTGGGAGCCCCTGGTGCGGTTGAGCCGCTCTCCGAGCATGCCATGGTCATGCCCCTACCCCTATGCCCATGGTATCTCCAGAGCGTAGTTATGTACGCGTGGTACTAGTCTCGTGATTTCGCGAGGGCTGGGGTTGGGGCCGCATTGCTACGCGTGCTCGGAACGTGCCAGGTGATCTTGTTGTAGGTTGCTCCAGGCGCGCTTGACGGTGTCCGGCCGCTTATCAGCCGGACTCAAAAATTGCCTTAAGAGGCTGCTTTGTACTTCCGCCACGAGAGCCGCTGTATGCTCCTCCGTTCGGAGAGAGCGTTCGGTGTTTCTGTTGACCGTAATGACTCCTCGAGGGCCTGGCATCTTGAGCTTGAGCTATGCGTAGTGCGGTACCGCATTGAACTTTGCAAATGCGGTTCGTCCGAGCAGTGCATGATAGCCGCTGCGGAGCGGGACTATGTCGAAGATTAACTCCTCGCTTCGGAAGTTATCCGGGGATCCGAAGACCACTTCAAGTGTAACTGAGCCTGTACAGTTGGCCTCTACACCTGGTATGACGCCTTTGAAGGTCGTCTTTGTGGGTTTAATCCTTAAGGGGTCTATGCCCATCTTGCGCACTGTATCCTGATAAAGCAGGTTCAGGCTGCTGCCGCCGTCCATTAGGACTCTTGTGAGGTGAAATCCGTCGACGATTGGGTCTAGAACCAATGCGGCGAATCCGCCATGGCGGATGCTAGTGGGGTGGTCCCTTCGATCAAAAGTGATCGGGCAGGAGGACCATGGATTGAACTTTGGGGCAACTGGCTCCATCGCATATACGTCCCTGAGTGCATGCTTCCGCTCCCTTTTGGGTATGTGGGTTGCGTATATCATGTTCACCATCTGCACTTGTGGGGGGAAACCCTTATGTCCTCTATTGTTCAGCAGCCGGGTCTCCTCCTCGTCATCGCTATGTAGCCCCTTGTCATTGTTTTCGGTAGTTAACTTGCCTGCCAGCTTGAACACCCAACAATCCCTGTTGGTGTGATTGGCTGGCTTTTCGGGGGTGTCGTGTATCTGGCACAAGCGATCGAGTATTCCGTCCAAATTGGACGGGCCCGGAGTATTTCTTTTGAATGGCTTTTTCGCTGACCGGGTTTAGAGCCTCTAAATCCGGCGTTGACTGTCGTATCCTCGGTATTGTCGCCATTAATGCGGCGCTTGTGCTTGTTGCGACGCGACTTGTCGTTGGTGTCCTTGGTATCCGAATTACCAGGGATCTTGGTCATGTTGTTACTACGAGCTAGCCAGCTATCCTCTCCAACGCAGAAGCGGGTCATGAGTGTTGTGAGGGCTACCATGGATTTTGGCTTTTCCTATCCTAGGTGCCGGGCAAGCCACTCGTCGCGGATGTTGTGTTTGAAGGCTGCAAGGGCCTCTGCATCCGGACAGTCGACGATTTGATTTTTCTTGGTTAGGAACCGTGTCCAGAATTATCTGGCCGATTCTTCTGGCTGTTGAATTATGTGGCTTAGGTCATTGGCGTCTGGTGGTCACACATAAGTGCCCTGGAAGTTGTCAAGGAATGCGGCTTCCAGGTCTTCCAACAACTGATTGACTCTGCTGGCAAGCTGTTAAGCCAATGTCGCGCTGGTCCTTTAAGCTTGAGTGGGAGGTATTTGATGGCGTGTAGATCATCACCGCGGGCCATGTGGATATGGAGGAGATAGTCCTCGATCCAGACCGTTGGATCTGTTGTGCCATTGTATGATTCAATGTTTACGGGTTTGAAACCCTCAGGGATTTGATGGTCCATTACTTCGTCTGTGAAGCATAGTGGGTGTGTGGCGCCTCTGTATTGGGCTATATCACGACGCAGCTCAAATGAGCTTTGTCTACTATGTTCGGCCCGACTGGAATTGTTGTATCCGGCGTGACGGTTGTCATTACGTATTGTGGGGCGCCCACGCGATCCGTAGATCAATCTTGTTTGCCTTGCCTTGTCCTCGAGTATATCCCGCAGGTCTGGCGCATTTTCCCGCGCCTTGGTATTTTTTGAGCGGTGCCGGGGTGCGGCTTGAGTGTAGGGTCGAGAGGCCTCTCTGTCACGGCCACGGGGTGGCCGGTCGGCCGTATTATGCACAGGTGATGTAGGTTTAGGTGTTTCCTCCTCTAATCAGGGTAGCAGCCTGCCTTTTGGTTAGCTCTTGGAGGGGCGTTCGAGTTCATACTCTTCGGCTGCAAGGACTTTAGTCCATCTGTCGGCTAGCAAGTCTTGGTCAGCTCTAAGCTGTTGCTGCTTTTTCTTGAGGCTGCTTGCCGTGGCCATAAGCCTGCGTTTGAAACGCTCTTGTTCGACGGGATCCTCAGGCACGACAAATTCGTCATCGTCGAGGCTTGCCTCATCTTCGGAGGGAGGCATATAATTATCGTCCTCTACCTCTCGTTCTGCCGCTCTTTCATGAGGGCTGGTTTCCCCATCCTCCTTCGCTGAATCCTGCTGGAGGGGGTTGTCTTCGGCACTGTCCGGGGTGTTATTGTCTCCGGTGCCGGAATCTCCATTTTTGCTGTGGTGGGATTTAGAGCGGCGCCGCTGACGCTGGCGCTTAGGCTGTTTCTTGGAGGGATCGTCCTCCGTTGTTCCATCGCCATTCCCATCCTTTGGGATGTCCACCATGTAAATGTCGTATGACGAGGTGGCCTTCCAGTGCCCTGTAGGCGCTGGTTCTTGGTCGTCTCCTGCATCGTCGTCCATACCGTCGATGTCTTCGGAGTCGAAGTCTAGCATGTCGGTTAGGTCATCGACAGTGGCTACGAAGTGGGAGGTGGGTGGGCCTTGAATTTCTTCGTCGTCCGCATCCCAACCATCCTGACCATAATCCATCCAGGGCTCTCCTAATAAAGAGAGACACTTTAGCAAATTCATGATGTCGCCAAAGGGCGAGTGCTGAAAGATGTCTGCAGCAGTGAACTCCATGATCGGCACCCAATCGGATTCGATTGGCAGGGGCGCGGAAGGTTCGGAGTCCGGAGAGGAGTCCGGCACCTTGGAGTCACGAGCTTCACAAAGGACGGGGTTGGTATTCGGCTCTATCGCCGTAGAGGTAGCAGCCCCCGAGGCGGTGTCCAGCCACCCGTCCTCGGTCAGCGCAGTCGGCTCCGAGCTAAGGGTCAGAGCGGACACTTGTGCGGCCTCCAGGGTACTGTCCGGCGGCAGAGCTAGATCATACCCATCGAGACAGTGCGACGCGCTTGGCTGTGGCTCGAATTCGTCGAAGATCAAGTCTCCGCGGATGTCAGCCGTGTAGTTCAAACTCCCAAATCTGACCTGATGGCCAGGGGCGTAGCTTTCAATCTGCTCCAGATGGCCAAGTGAATCGGCCCGCAGTGCAAAGCCGCCGAATACGAAGATCTGTTCGAGGAGAAAAGTCTCACCCTGGACCGCGTCGTTGTTGATGATCGAAAGAGCCATCGGGCCTAAAGGTGATGACACAGAGGAACTCTCAATGAAAGCACCAATGTCGGTGTCAAAACCGGCGGATCTCGGGTAGGGGGTCCCAAACTATGCGTCTAGGCGGATGGTAACAAGAGACAAGGGACACGATGTTTTTACCCAGGTTCGGGCCCTCTCGGTGGAGGTAAAACTCTACTCCTGCTTGATTAATATTGATGATATGGGTAGTACAAGAGTAGATCTACCACGAGATTAGAGAGGCTAAACCCTAGAAGCTAGCCTATGGTATGATTGTTGTTCGTCCTACGGACTAAAACCCTTCGGTTTATATAGACACTGGAGAGGGCTAGGGTTACACAGAGTCGATTACAATGGTGGGAGATCTACATATCCGTATCGCCAAGCTTGCCTTCCATGCCAAGGAAAGTCCCATCCGGACACGGGACGGAGTCTTCAATCTTGTATCTTCATAGTCTTGGAGTCTGGCCAAAGATGATAGTTCGGCTATCCGGACACCCCCTAGTCTAGGACTCCCTCAGTCCGCACGCTTAAAGTTCGGTGACGATCGGTATTATGAGTTTTTGTGTTTTGATGTACCAAAGGTAGTTCAGAGTCTCGGATATGATCACGGACATGACGAGGAGTCTCGAAATGGTCGAGACGTAAAGATCGATATATTGGATGACTATGCTCGAACATCGGAAGTGTTTCGGGAGGTTTCGGACATTTACCGGAGTACCAGGGGGTTACCGGACCCCCCCGGGGAGTATATTGGGCCTAATGGGCCTTGGTGGGAGAAGAGGAGGGGCGGCCAGGGCAGCCGCGCGCCCCCTTCCCCTCTAGTCCGAATTGGACAAGGAGGGGGGCGGTGCCCCCCTTCTTTCCTTCTCCTCCTCTCTCCCTTCCTTCCCTTCTCCTACTTCAACAAGGAAAGGAGGAGTCCTACTCCCGGTGGGAGTAGGACTCCCCCCTTGGCGCGCCCTCCTTGGCCGGCTGCCTCTCCCCCCACCTTGCTCCTTTATATACGGGGGCAGGGGGCACCTCGAGACACACAAGTTAATCTGTTGATCTCTCCCAGCCGTGTGCGGTGCCCCCCTCCACCATATTCCACCTCGGTAATATCGTAGCAGTGCTTAGGCGGAGCCCTGCGTCGATAGAATCATCAACACCGTCACCACGCCATCATGCTGACGGAACTCTCCCGCAAAGCTCTGCTGGATCGGAGTTTGTGGGACGTCATCGAAATGAACGTGTGCTAAACTCGGAGGTGCCGTATGTTCGGTACTTGGATCGGTCGGATCGTGAAGACGTACGACTACATCAACCGTGTTGTGCTAACGCTTCCACTTTCGGTCTACGAGGGTACGTGGACAACACTCTCCCCTCTCGTTGCTATATTGTCATATGATTTCTTATGCTCAAGTAACAATCTATTCACAATGTCAAGTATGATTCAGAAACTTCATTGAGGACTAACAAACTAAATCTCAGCCATTGAAGCAATTGCAATTTATCATAACATCAGAAAGAGTCAATAATAGAGCTTTTCAGCAAGTCCGCATACTCAACTATCATTTAGTCTTTCACAATTGCTAACACTCACGCAATAGTTATGGTTACGGAGTTTTAATCGGACACAAAGAAAGATAGGGGCTTATAGTGTTGCCTCCCAACCTTTTACCTCAAGGGTAATGTCAACAATAATAGGTCATGCTAACTTACATCCAATTGGATATATATATCAGGATCTTCCCAACACGATGTGCTTGCCAAAGGATAAAATGAAAAAAAAGGAAAGGTGAAGATCACCTTGACTCTTGCATAATGTAAAAGATAGGACCTTCGCAGAGGGAAGCAGAGGTTGTCATGTGCTTTTAGGGTTGGATGCATGAAATCTTAATGCAAAAGAACGTCACTTTATATTGCCACTTGTGATATGAACCTTTATTATGCAGTCTGTTGCTTTTATTACTTCCATATCACAAGATCGTATAAAGCTTATTTTCTCCACACTAATAAGTCATACATATTTAGAGAGCAATTTTTATTGCATGCAACATGACAACTTACTTGAAGGATCTTACTCAATCCATAGGTAGGTATGGTGTACTCTCATAGCAAAACTGGGTTTAAGGATATTTGGAAGCACAAGTAGTATCTCTACTTGGTGTAAGGGATTTGGCTAGCATGAGGGGGAAAGGCAAGCTCAACATGTTTGGATGATCCATGACAATATACTTTAACTGAGATGTGAGAAAACATAACCCATTACGTTATCTTCCTTGTCCAACATCAACTCTTTAGCATGGCATGCTTTAATGAGTGCTCACAATCATGAAAGATGTCCAAGATAGTATATTTATATGTGAAAACCTCTCTTTCTTTATTACTTCCTATTAATTGCAACGATGACCAAAACTACGTTTGCTAACTCTCAACAACTTTTAGTCATCATACTCTCTATATGTGAAGTCATTACTATCCATAAGATCAATATGATCTCTTTTATTCTTTTTATTCTTTTATGCACTCAAGATCATAGCAAGATAGCAAAGCCCTTGACTCAACACTAATCTTTATTATATATAGCTCACGGACTCGATTACATAGAGGGATCACAAAGCAAAACTCAAAACTAATTCATACCAAAACTTTATTCTACTAGATCAAGATATTACCAAAAGGATCGAACTAAGAAAAATGATAAAGATAGGAGTGTGATGGTGATACGATACCGGGGCACCTCCCCCAAGCTTGGCAGTTGCCAAGGGGAGTGCCCATACCCATGTAATTATGTCCTCGGAGGTGGTGATGATGGGGTTCTTGATGATGTAGGCTTGTCATCCGTCTTCCAAGGCCTAGGCTCACCATCATAGAAGGATGATCGAGTCTCCGGGATCCTCAAATCTGCAGCCAAACTCATCCTCTTGAATCTATATTCATACTCACAATTTTGGTTTTGCAGGTCATAAATCTGGGCTTGGAGGTGATCGATTTTCTCATGAAGCTTGAAAATGGTCTCCTCAATGTTCTTGGCGTCCAGCTTGTAGTTGTTGGTGAACTCTGCGATCATCATCTGGTTGGCGTTGAGTCCGCATTCCACCATCCCTTGGCACTTGAAAACTTGTTGTTCCATTGTCTCGAGCTTTGTCTCCACGCTTCCGGTACTCCTTAGTCCCTACACATCGTGGATGTGCAGCACCCCCTCACGCATCTCAATGGTTTGAGGGTGATGTAGCACCTCTGTGAGGTAGGGGTTGATGACCCTCTCGAAAAACTTGTCCTTGGGGGCACTTGAAGACATCATGGTGCTCTAGATCTGTCAGAAAAATAGCTCAAAACAAAGATAGAGGATTTTTGCGTGATACGGTGGTCAAAACCTTCGGGAGATTATATAATGAATTTTTACCGACCGAAAGAAGTATCGTGCAAGAAAACAGAGTCCAGAGAGCACACGAGGTTCCCACGAGGCAGGGGGCGTGCCCAGGGGGGTAGGGCGCGCCCTCCACCCTCGTGGAAGCCTCGTGTCCTTCCCGGACTACTTCTTATTTTCCTCTTTTCTTAAATATTCCAAAACGGAGAAAAATTGCTATTAGAACTGTTTTGGAGTCGGTTTACTTACCGTACCACATAACTATTCCTTTTCGGAGTCTGAAACATTCTGGAAAGTGTCTCTTATGTATTCCTCCGGGGTTACGGTTTCAATAACACTAGTTTCAACATTTATAGGGTTACCTGAGATATAATGTTTGATTCTTTGACCGTTCACCACCTTTGGATTTGTACCTTCGAAGTTGTTGATTTTTATGGCACCGGAACGATAGACCTCCTCGATAATGTAAGGGCCTTCCCATTTAGAGAGTAGTTTTCCTGCAAAAAATCTTAAACGAGAGTTGAATAGCAACACATAATCACCTACGTTAAACTCACGCTTTTGTATCCTTTTGTCATGCCATCTTTTAACTTTTTCTTTAAACAGTTTAGCATTCTCATAGGTCTGGGTTCTCCATTCATCAAGTGAGCTAATGTCAAATAACCTCTTCTCACCAGCAAGTTTGAAATCATAATTGATCTCTTTGATGGCACAATATGCCTTATGTTCTAGTTCGAGAGGTAAGTGACATGTTTTTCCATAAACCATTTTATACGGAGACATACCCATAGGATTATTATATGCAGTTCTATAAGCCCATAATGCATCATCAAGTTTCTTGGACCAATTCTTTCTAGATCTATTAATAGTCTTTTGCAAAATTAATTTAAGCTCTCTATTACTCAATTCTACTTGAACACTAGACTGTGGGTGATATGGAGATGCAATTCTATGATTAACATCATACTTAGCAAGCATTTTATGAAAATCACCATGAATGAAATGTGAACCACCATCAGTTATTAAGTATCTAGGGACTCCAAACCTCAGAAAAATAACTTCTTTAAGCATCTTAATAGAGGTGTTATGATCAGCACTACTAGTTGGAATAGCTTCTACCCACTTAGTAACATAATCAACAACAACTAAAATATGTGTATACCCATTAGAGGCAGGAAACGGTCCCATATAATCAAAGCCCCAAACATTAAATGGTTCAATAACAAGAGAATAATTCATAGGCATTTCTTGACGTCTACTAATATTACCAATTCTTTGACATTCATCACAAGACAGGACAAACTTACGGGCATCTTTCAAGAGAGTAGGCCAATAAAAACCGGATTGCAATACCTTATGTGCAGTTCTATCTCCAGCGTGGTGTCCTCCATATGCCTCGGAGTGACACTTGCGTAGGATCTGTTCCTGTTCATGCTCAGGTACACAACGTCTAATAACACCATCTACTCCTTCTTTATAAAGGTGTGGGTCATCCCAGAAGTAATGTCTTAAATCATAGAAGAACTTTTTCTTTTGCTGGTATGTGAAACTAGGTGGTATAAATTTAGCAACAATGTAATTAGCATAATCATCATACCATGGAGCAGTACAAGAAGCATTTATGACAGTTAATTATTCATCAGGAAAGCTATCATCAATAGGTAGTGGGTCATCAAGAACATTCTCTAACCTAGACAAGTTGACTGCAACGGGGTTCTCAGCTCCCTTTCTATCAATAATATGCAAATCAAATTCTTGTAATAGGAGAACCCATCTAATAAGTCTAGGTTTAGCATCTTTATTTTCCATAAGATATTTAATAGCATCATGATCAGTGTGAATAGTTACTTTAGAATCAAAACTATAATGTCTAAACTTATCACAATCAAATACAACTGCTAAGAATTCTTTTTCAGTAGTAGCATAGTTTCTCTAGGCAGTGTCTAGAGTTTTACTAGCATATTGAATAACATTTAGTTTCTTATCAACTCTTTGTCCTAGAACAGCATGTATAGCATAATCACTAGCATCACACATAATTTCAAAGGGTAAATTCCAATCAGGTGGCTGAACAATAGGTGCGGAAATCAAAGCTTTCTTAAGTACTTCAAATGCTTCTACACAATCATCATCAAAGACAAAAAGAATATCTTTTTGCAATAAATCAGTCAGAGGCCAAGAGATTTTAAATAAGTCCTTAATGAACCTCTTATAAAAATAGGCATGACCAAGGAAACTTCTTATACCTTTAATGTCCTTGGGACACGGCATCTTTTCAATAGCATCAACCTTAGCTTTATCAACTTCGATGCCTTTCTCAGAAATTTTATGCCCCAAGATAATGCCTTCATTAACCATAAAGTGGCACTTTTCCCAATTCAAGACGAGACTAGTATCTTCACATCTCTGCAAAACTCGATCAAGGTTACTCAAGAAATCATCAAAAGAGGATCCATAGACGGAGAAATCATCCATGAATACCTCACAAATCTTTTCACAAAAGTCAGAGAATATAGCCATCATGCATCTTTGAAAGGTAGCAGGTGCATTACATAAACCAAAAGGCATACGTCTATAAGCAAAAGTACCGAAAGGGCAAGTAAAAGTGGTCTTTTCTTGATCCTCAACTGACACAGGTATTTGAGAGAAACCAGAGTAACCATCTAGGAAGCAAAAATGTGTATGTTTGGATAGTCTTTCTAGCATTTGATCAATAAAAGGTAAAGGGTAATGATCCTTCTTAGTAGCTTTATTTAATTTGCGGAAATCAATTACCACAACCTGTAATAATTCTTTGCGGGATCAATTCATCTTTATCATTAGGAACGACAGTAATACCTCCCTTCTTAGGGACACAATGGACAGGACTTACCCACTGACTATCAGCAACGGGATACATTATACCTGCCTCAAGGAGCTTTAGTATTTCCTTTCTTACCACTTCTTTCATCTTAGGATTTAACCGTTGTTGATGATCAATAACTGGTTTGGCGCCTTCTTCCAATTTTATTTTGTGTTGACATAAAGTGGGACTAATGCCCTTAAGATCATCAAGAGTATATCCAATAGCAGCACGGTGCTTCTTTAGAGTTTTCAATAATCTTTCCTCTTCCTATTCTAAAAGGTTAGCACTAATAATAACAAGATATATCTTTCTTTCATCAAGATAAGCATATTTAAGAGTATCAGGTAATGGTTTAAGCTCAAACACGGGATCACCCTTGGGTGGTGGAGGATCCCCTAGGATTTCAACAGGCAAGTTGTGTTTCAAAATAGGACCCTGTTCAAAGAATACTTCATCTATTTCCCTTCTTTCATTCATAAACGTATCATTTTCATGGTCTAGCAAATATTGTTCTAACGGATTAGTAGGAGGTACGGCAATAGAAGCAAGACCAATGATTTCATCCTTACTAGGCAATTCTTTATCATGGGGTTGTCTACGAAATTTAGCAAAATTAAACTCATGATACATATCTCCTAAGCCAACTGTAACAACATCCTTTTCGCAATCAATCTTAGCATTAACAGTATTCAAGAAGGGTCTACCAAATATAATGGGACAAAAGTCATCTTGTGGGGAACCAAGAACAAGAAAATCAGCAGGATATTTAACTGTCCCACACAAGACTTCAACATCTCTAATAATCCCAATTGGTGAAATAGTATCTCTATTGGCTAGCTTAATTGTAACACCAATTTCTTCTACCTCAGCAGGTGCAATATCATGCATAATTTCTTCATATAAGGAAAAAGGTATTGCACTGGCACTAGCACCCATATCACATAAGCCATGATAACAATGATCTCCTATTTTAACAGAAATAACAGGCATGCCTACAACGGGTCTATGTTTCTTAGCATCAGGTCTAGCAATTCTAGCAGCTTGTTCACAAAAATAAATAACATGACCATCAATATTATTAGCCAAGAGATCTTTAACCATAGCAATACTAGGTTCAACTTTAATTTGCTCAGGAGGTGTATATGTTCTAGTATTACTATTACGAACCATAGTTGAAGCTTTAGCATGATCCTTTATCCTAACAGGGAATGGTGGTTTCTCAATATAAGTAGAAGGAACAATACGTTATAAGTGATAGTCTTTTCTTCAACTGCAATAGGTGCAACTACTTTTACTTCAGTGGGAGGATTATATTTAAACCACTTCTCCTTAGGGAGATCAACATGAGTAGCAAATGATTCACAATAAGAAGCTACTATCTCAGAGTCAAGTCCATACTTAGTGCTAAATCCACGAAAAGCATCGTATCCATAAAAGATTTAACAAAATCAAACTTAGGTGTCATACCTGACTCCTTACCATCGTCGGAATCCCAATCTTCAGAGTTGCGTTTAATTCTTTCCAATAAATCCCATTTGAATTCAATAGTCTACATAAAAGACCCAGCCCAAGAAGTATCGAGCATGGAGCGATTGTTGAGAGAAAGTCGAGCATAAAAGTTTTGAATAATTATTTCTCTTGAGAGCTCATGATTGGGGCATGAATATATATTGACTTAAGCCTCCCCCAAGCTTGAGCGATACTTTCTTCCTCGCGAGGCCAAAAATTATATATATAATTACGATCATGATGAACAAGATGCATAGGATAAAACTTCTGGTGAGATTCCAATTTCAATCGTTTATAGTCCCAAGATCCCATGTCATCACATAGCCTATACAATGTCAATGCATCTCCCTTCAAAGATAAAGGGAAGACCTTCTTCTTAATAACATCATCGGGCATACCTGCAAGCTTAAATAATCCACAAACTTCATCCACATAGATAAGGTGTAAATCGGGATGCAATGTTCCATCTCCTGCAAAGGGATTAGCTAGCAGTTTCTCTACCATACCCGAAGGAATTTCAAAGTAAACATTTTCAATAGGTTCAGTAGGTTGAGGAGCAACTATTTGCTCTACTGGTTGGGGTGAAGATACCCCGAACAAGCCCCTCAAAGTATTAGTTTCCATAGTAACAAGTGACAATAAATTTCAGCACACTATATATATAAATGTTTCCTTACCAAGTTCCACTTACCAAAGGCGCTTCACTCCCCGGCAACGGCGCCATAAAAGAGTCTTGATGACCCACAAGTGTAGGAGATCTATCATAGCCCTTTCGATAAGTAAGAGTGTCGAACCCAACGAGGAGTAGAAGGAAATGACAAGCGGTTTTCAGTAAGGTATTCTCTGCAAGCACTGAAATTGTAGGTAACAGATAGTTTTGTGATAAGATAATTTGTAACGGGTAACAAGCAATGAAAGTAAATAAGGTGCAACAAGGTGGCCCAATCCTTTTTATAGCAAAGGACAAGCCTGGACGAGTTCTTATAATGAGAAAAGCACTCCCGAGGACACATGGGAATTATCGTCAAGCTAGTTTTCATCACGTTCATATGATTCGTGTTCGTTACTTTGATAATTTGATATGTGGGTGGACCAATGCTTGGGTACTGCCCTTTCTTGGACAAGCATCCCACTTATGATTAATCGCTATTGCAAGCATCCGCAACTACAAAAGAAGTATTAAGGTAAACCTAACCACAACATGAAACATATGGATCCAAATCAGCCCCTTACGAAGCAACACACAAACTAGGGTTTAAGCTTCTATCACTCTAGCAACCCATCATCTACTTATTACTTCCCAATGCCTTCCTTTAGGCCCAAATAATGGTGAAGCGTCATGTAGTCGACGTTCACATAACACCACTAGAGGATAGACAACACACATCTCATCAAAATATCGAACGAATACCAAATTCACATGACTACTAATAGCAAGACTTCACCCATGTCCTCAGGAACAAACATAACTACTCACAAAGCATATTCATGTTCATGATCAGAGGGGTATTAATATGCATTAAGGATCTAAACAAATAATCTTCCACCAGATAAACCAACTAGCATCAACTACAAGGAGTAATCGACACTACTAGCAACCCACAGGTACCAATCTGAGGTTTGGATACAAAGATTGGATACAAGAGATGAACTAGGGTTTGAGAGGAGATGGTGCTGGTGAAGATGTTGATGGAGATTGACCCCCTCCCGATGAGAGAATCGTTGGTGATGAAGATGGTGATGATTTCCCCCTCCCGGAGGGAAGTTTCCCCGACATAACAGCTCCGCCGGAGCCCTATATTTGTTCCGCCAAGGTTCCGCCTCGTGGTGGCGGAGTTTCGTCCCATAAGCTTGCTTATGATTTTTTTTCCAGGGTAAAAGACTTCATATAGCAGAAGATGGGCACTGGAGGGCTACCAGGTGGCCCATGAGGCAGGGGGCGCACCCCCCACCCTCGTGGGTTGTGGGTGGCCCCCTCAGGTATTTCTTCTGCTGAATATTTATCATTAATTCCAAAAATGACTTTCGTGGAGTTTCAGGCTTTGGGAGCTGTGCAGAATAGGTCTTCAATATTTGCTCCTTTTCCAGCCCAGAATCCCAGCTGCCGGCATTCTCCCTCTTTATGTAAACCTTGTAAAATATGAGAGAATAGCCATAAGTATTGTGACATAACGTGTAATAATAGCCCATAATGCAATAAATATCGATATAAAAGCATGATGCAAGATGGACGTATCACTTGCCGATCATCGGGCAAATCCACCAAAGTCCACACTTTGTTCTCATACATGGATCCCATCTCAGATTTCATGGCCTCAAGCCATTTTGCGGAATCTGGGCTCATCATTGCTTCCTCATAGTTCGTAGGTTCGCCATGGTCAAGTAACATGACCTCCAGAACAGGATTACCGTACCACTCTGGTGCGGATCTCACTCTGGTTGACCTACGAGGTTCGGTAGTAACTTGATCTGAAGTTTCATGATCAATATCATTAACTTCCTCACTAATTGGTGTAGACGTCACATGAACCGGTTTCTGTGATGAACTACTTTCCAATAAGGGAGCAGGTACAGTTACCTCATCAAGTTCTACTTTCCTCCCACTCACTTCTTTTGAGAGAAACTCCTTCTCTAGAAAGGATCCATTCTTAGCAACGAATATCTTGCCTTCGGATCTGTGATAGAAGGTGTACCCAACAGTTTCATTTGGGTATCCTATGAAGACGCACTTCTCTGATTTGGGGTCGAGCTTATCAGGTTGAAGCTTTTTCACATAAGCATCGCAACCCCAAACTTTAAGAAATGACAACTTTGGTTTCTTTCCAAACCATAGTTCAAAAGGCGTAGTCTCAACGGATTTTGGTGATGCCCTATTTAAAGTGAATGCAGCCGTCTCCAAAGCATAACCCCAAAACGATAGCGGTAAATCAGTAAGAGACATCATAGATCGCACCATATCCAATAAAGTACGGTTACGACGTTCGGACACACCATTACGCTGTGGTGTTCCAGGTGGCGTAAGTTGTGAAACTATTCCACATTGTTTCAAATGAAGACCAAACTCGTAACTCAAATATTCTCCTCCACGATCAGATCGTAGAAACTTTATTTTCTTGTTACGATGATTTTCCACTTCACTCTGAAATTCTTTGAACTTTTCAAATGTTTCAGACTTATGCTTCATTAAGTAGATATACCCATATCTGCTCAAATCATCAGTGAAGGTAAGAAAATAACGATACCCGCCACGAGCCTCAACACTCATTGGACCACGTACATTGGTATGTATTATTTCCAATAAGTCAGTAGCTCGTTCCATCGTTCCGGAGAACGGAGTTTTAGTCATCTTGCCCATGAGGCATGGTTCACAAGCACCAAGTGATTCATAATCAAGTGATTCCAAAAGCCCATCGGTATGGAGTTTCTTCATGCGCTTTACACCAATATGACCTAAACGGTAGTGCCACAAATAAGTTGCACTATCATTATCAACTTTGCATCTTTTGGCTTCAATATTATGACATGTGTATCACCACGATCGAGATTTAACAAAAATAGACCACTCAACAAGGTTGCATGAATATAAAAGATATTACTCATATAAATAGAACAACCATTATTCTCTTATTTAAATGAATAACTGTCTCGCATCAAACAAGATCTAGATATAATGTCCATGCTCAACACTGGCACCAAATGACAATTATTCAGGTCTAAAACTAATCCCGAAGGTAGATGTAGAGGTAGTGTGTCGACGGTGATCACATCGACCTTGGAACCATTTCCTACGCGCATCGTCACCTCGTCCTTAGCCAATCTTCGTTTAGTCCATAGCCCCTGTTTCGAGTTGCAAATATGAGCAACAGAACCAGTATCAAATACACAGACGCTACTACGAGCATTAGTAAGGTACACATCAATAACATGTATATCAAATATACCTTTCACTTTGCCATCCTTCTTATCCGCCAAATACTTGGGGCAGTTCCGTGATACGTCTCCAACGTATCTATAATTTTTGATTGTTCCATGCTATTATATTGTCTGTTTTGGATGTTTATGGACTTTATTATACACTTTTATATTATTTTTGGGACTAACCTATTAACCGGAGGCCCAGCCCAAATTGTTGTTTTTTTGCCTATTTCAGTGTTTGGAGGAAAAGGAATATCAAATGGAGTCCAAACGGAATGAAACCTTTGGGAGAGTTATTTTTGGAACAAACGCAATCCAAGAGACTTGGAGTAGACGTCGGGGAAGCTTCAAGGAAGTCATGAGGGTCCAGGGCGCGCCCTACCCCCCTGGGCGCGCCCCCACCCTCGTGGGCCCCTCGTGGCTCCCCTGACCAACTTCTTTCACCTATATATATCCATATACCCCGAAAACATCCAGGAGCACCATAGATCGGGAGTTCCGCCACCACAAGCCTCTGTAGCCACCAAAAACCAATCGGGACCCTGTTCCGGCACCCTGCCGGAGGGGGGATCCCTCACCGGTGGACATCTTCATCATCCCGGCGCTCTCCATGACGATGAGGGAGTAGTTCACCCTCGGGGCTGAGGGTATACACGCGCATACGTTTTCTTGCTGGGGCGGACACGGATTTCTCTCTAAAGGCGAAGAAAAAGAAGTGGGCGAACACTCGGCCCAGCGGGCGAACATGCCGGCTCCGGCTCCGCGCACCTGCTGACACCTTTCGAAGCACTTTCACGTGTGAACCGAAGTCGTCTTGCCGAACTCCTTCCTTTCTCATTTCAGTCCTCGCCTTTTTCATCTTCCGTAGGGGCCTTTAGTCTTTTGAATAGAGTGGAGGTCGCGAGAGAGCAGAGCGTACCGCCCTGACCAGTAGCTATGTGTTTGATCTCTCTCTCTCTCTCTCGTGTTCTTGATATGGCACGATCTTGATGTATCGCGAGCTTTGCTATTATAGTTGGATCTTATGGTGTTTCTCCCCCTCTACTCTCTTGTAATGGATTGAGTTTTCCATTTAAAGTAATCTTATCGGATTGAGTCTTTATGGATTTGAGAACACTTGATGTATGTCTTGCATGTGCTTATCTGTGGTGACAATGGGATATTCACATGATCTACTTGATGTACATTTTGGTGATCAACTTGCGGGTTCAGTGACCTTGTGAACTTATGCATAAAGGTTGGCACACGTTTTCGTCTTGACTCTTCGGTAGAAACTTTGGGGCACTCTTTGAAGTACTTTGTGTGGGTTGAATAGATGAATCTGAGATTGTGTGATGCATGTCGTATAATCATGACCATGGATACTTGAGGTGACACTGGAGTATCTAGGTGACATTAGGGTTTTGGTTGATTTGTGTCTTAAGGTGTTATTCTAGTACGAACTCTATGATAGATCAAACGGAAAGAATAGCTTCGTGTTATTTTACTACGGACTCTTGAATAGATCGATCAAAAAGGATAACTTTGAGGTGGTTTCGTACCCTACAGTAATCTCTTTGTTTGTTCTCCGCTATTAGTGACTTTGGAGTGACTCTTTGTTGCATGTTGAGGGATAGTTATATGATCCAATTATGTTATTATTGTTGAGAGAACTTGCACTAGTGAAAGTATGAACTCTAGGCCTTGTTTCGAAGCATTGCAATACCGTTTTCGCTCAATTTTATCATTGGTTATCTTGCTATTTTTATATTTTCAGATTACAAAAACCTATATCTACCATCCATATTGCACTTGTATCGCCATCTCTTCGCTGAACTAGTGCACATATACAACTCACCATTGTATTTGATGTGTTGGGGACACAAGAGACTCTTCGTTATTTGGTTGCAGGGTTGCTTGAGAGAGACCATCTTCATCCTACGCCTCCCACGGATTGATAAACCTTAGGTCATCCACTTGAGGGAAATTCGCTACTGTCCTACAAACCTCTGCACTTGGAGGCCCAACAACGTCTACAAGGAGAACGTTGCATAGTAGACATCATTCCGCTTCCAGTGACCAGTCCCTTTGCAGTAGAAGCACTCAGTTTCATGCTTAGGTCCAGACTTGGGTTTCTTCTCCTGAGCAGCAACTTTCTTGCCGTTCTTCTTGAAGTTCCCCTTCTTTCCTTTGCCCTTTTTCTTGAAACTAGTGGTCTTGTTGACCATCAACACTTGATGCTCCTTTTTTATTTCTACCTCCGCAGCTTTTAGCATCGCGAAGAGCTCGAAAATTGTATTGTTCATCCTTGCATATTATAGTTCATCACGAAGCCTTTATAGCTTGGTGGCAGTGATTGAAGAACTCTGTCAATGACACTATCATCAGGAAGATTAACTCCCAGCAGAGTCAAGTGGTTATGGTACCTAGACATTCTGAGTATGTGTTCACTGACAGAACTATTCTCCTCCATTTTACAGCTATAGAACTTGTTGGAGACTTCATATCTCTCAACTCGGGCATTTGCTTGAAATATTAACTTCAACTCTTGGAACATCTCATATGCTCCATGACGTTTAAAACGTCTTTGAAGTCCCGATTCTAAGCCGTAAAGCATGGCACACTGAACTATCGAGTAGTCATCAGCTTTGCTCTACCAGGCATTCCTAACGTCTGCAGTTGCGTCTGCAGCAGGCCTTGCACCTAGCGGTGCTTCTAGGAAGTAATTCTTATGTGCAGCAATGGGGATAATCCTCAAGTTACGAACCCAGTCTGTGTAATTGCTACCATCATCTTTCAACTTATCTTTCTCTATGAACGCATTAAAATTCAAAGGAACGGTAGCACGGGCCATTGATCTACAATAACATAGACATGAAAAATAACTATCAGGACTAAGTTCATGATAAATTAAAGTTCAATTAATCATATTGCTTAAGAACTTCCCCTTAGATAGACATCACTCTAGTCATCTAAATGATCACATGATCTAAATCAGCTAAACCATGTCCGATCATCACTTGAGATGGAGTAGTTTTCAATGGTGAACATCACTATGTTGATCATATCTACTATATGATTCACGTTCGACCTTTCGGTCTTAGTGTTCCGAGGCCATACCTGCATATGCTAGGCTCGTCAAGTTTAACCCGAGTATTCTACGTGTGCAAAATTGGCTTGCACCAGTTGTATGTGAACGTAGAGCTTATCACACCCGATCATCACGTGGTGTCTCGGCACGACGAACAACTGTAGCAACGGTGCATACTCAGGGAAAACACTTTACCTTGAAATTAGTAAGGGATCATCTTATAATGCTACTGTCGTACTAAGCAAAATAAGATGCATAAAAGATGAACATCACATGCAATCAAAATATGTGACATGATATGGCCATCATCACCTTGTGCTTATGATCTCCATCATCGAAGCATCGTCATGATCTCCACCTTCACCGGCGCGACACCTTGATCTCCATCGTAGCATCATTGTCGTCTCGCCAACTATTGCTTCTACGACTATCGCTATCGCTTAGTGATAAAGTAAAGCAATTACATGGCGATTGCATTGCATACAATAAAGCGACAACCATATGGCTCCTGCCAGTTGCCGATAACTCTGTTACAAAACATGATCATCTCATACAACAATTTATATCACACCATGTCTTGACCATATCACATCACATCAAGCCCTGCAAAAACAAGTTAGACGTCCTCTACTTTGTTGTTGCAAATTTTACGTGGCTGCTACGGGCTTCTAGCAAGAAACGTTCTTACCTACGCATCAAAAACCACAACGATTTTTCATCAATTGTGTTGTTTTAACCTTCAACAAGGACCGGACGTAGTCAAACTCGATTCAACTACAGTTGGAGAAACAGACACCCGCCAGCCACCTATGTGCAAAAGCACGTCGTTAGAACTAGTCTCATGAACGCAGTCATGTAATGTCGGTCCGGGCCGCTTCATCCAACAATATCGCCGAATCAAAGTAAGACATCGGTGGTAAGCAGTATGACTATTATCGCCCACAACTCTTTTTGTTCTACTCGTGCATAAAACATCTACGCATAGACATGGCTCGGATGCCACTGTTGGGGAACGTAGTATTTCAAAAAAATCCTACGATCACGCAAGATCTATCTAGGAGATGCATAGCAACGAGACAGGAGAGTGTGTCCATGTACCCTCATAGACCGAAAGCGAAAGCGTTTAGTAACGCGGTTGATGCAGTCGAACCTCTTCGCAATCCAACCGATCCAAGTAACGAACGTATGGCACCTCCGCGTTCAGCACACGTTCAGCTTGATGACGCCCCTTGTGCTCTTGATCCAATTGAGGACGAGGGTGAGTTCCGTTAGCACGACGGAGTGGTGACGGTGATGATGATGTTACCGGCGCAGGGCTTCGCCTAAGCACTACGACGATATGATCGAGGTGCGTAACTGTGGAGGGGGCACCGCACACGACTAAGGCAAAACTTGGTGTGTTCTAGGGTGCCCCCTACCCCTGTATATAAAGGAGGGAGGGAGAGGCCGACCGGCCAAGCTAGGTGCGCCGAGAGAAGGGGAATCCTACTAGGACTCCAAGTCCTAGTAGGTTTCCACCTAAAGGAGAGGGGGAAAGGAAGGGAGAGGGGGCCGCGCCCCCAACCCCTTGTCAAATTCAGATTCGGCTTGGAGGGGCGTGCGCCACCTCCTGCCCGCTGCCTCCTCTTCCCACTAAGGCCCAACAACTCCCCGCGGGGTTCCGGTAACCTCCCGGTACTCCGGAAAATACCCGAACTTCTCCGGAACCATTCCGATGTCCGAATATAGCCTTCCAATATATCAATCTTTATGTCTCAACCATTTTGAGACTCCTCGTCATGTCCGTGATCTCATCCAGGACTCCGAACAAACTACGGTCATCAAAACACATAACTCATAATACAAATCATCATCGAACGTTAAGCGTGCGGACCCTACGGGTTCGAGAACTATGTAGACATGATCGAGACACGTTTCCGATCAATAACCAATAGCGGAACCCGGATGCTCATATTTACTCCTACATATTCTACGAAGATCTTTATCGGTCAAACCGCATAACAACATACGTTGTTCCCTTTGTCATTGATATGTAACTTGCCCGAGATTCGATCGTCGGTATCATCATACCTAGTTCAATCTCATTACCGGGAAGTCTCTTTACTCGTTCCATAATGCTTCATCCCGCAACTAACTCATTAGTTACATTGCTTGCAAGGCTTATAGTGATGAGCATTGCCGAGAGGGCCCAGAGATACCTCTCTGATACACGGAGTGACAAATCCTAATCTTGAAATATGCCAACCCAACAAACACCTTCGGAGACACCTGTAGAGCATCTTTATAATCACCCAGTTACGTTGTGATGTTTGATAGCACACAAGGTGTTCCTCCGGTATTCGGGAGTTGCATAATCTCATAGTCTGAGGAACATGTATAAGTCATGAAGAAAGCAGTAGCAATGAAACTGTAACGATCATAATGCTAAGCTAACGGATGGGTCTTGTCCATCACATCATTCTCTTAATGATGTGATCCCGTTTATCAAATGACAACACATGTCTATGGTTAGGAAACATAACCATCTTTGATTAACGAGCCAGTCAAGTAGAGGCATACTAGGGACACTATGTTTTGCCTATGTATTCACACATGTACTAAGTTTCCGGTTAATACAATTCTAGCATGAATAATAAACATTTATCATGATATAAGGAAATAAATAATAACTTTATTATTGCCTCTAGGGCATATTTCCTTCAACAACCGCCCCCCTACCAGCCTTCCCCCAAACCACCATGTTTCGCACCTGAAGCCGAAGGTCCGAACCAGTCGGAGCGCACCAACCGCCGCCCGATGCCGAAGGGGAGGGATGGCAGATCCGCCGCCGCCGAAGCCATAGGAGGACATCAGGGAGGTCTTCCTGCGCCGAGCGCCGCCGTCTAGCCGCAAAGGTCCGACTTGGAGGGGACACTCACCTCCACCAGTGTCGCGCCCCCATCAGAGAGGCACTACAAGAGGGGTCGTTCGCGACCCGCAATGCCAAAGGCGGCTCAGTGGTGCTGCCGGGAAGCTCCCGCCGCCATCACCACCCTCCGTCATGCACCACCGCCCGTCACACTGAGCCACGCCACCGTCGCCGACCCACACAGGAGCACCGCCGCGCCGCCACACCCGGTATCGAGTGTCATGTCGCGACACGTGAGATCCGGCCCACACCGTACCCCGCGCGAGGAGACGAAGGGGCCCCGCCGCCGCCGGCGACGACCGGGCTTTGCCCGCTCGCACCTCCTGGCGGCGGTGAGGGAGGGCGAAGAGGAGGAGGGGAGCCAGTGGCGCTAGGGTTAGCCTCCCGACGCTCATGGGGGCGTTACGGGAGGAGGGGTGATTGGACTCTCCCAATCAAAACTATTCACCCAATTGTCCTGCTCTCTTTTCGTCATATGTGTGATTGTTGTGCAAAGAACATTTGTTACATTTTTCAGCCTAGTCAACCTTCCAACCTTGACTCAAAAACTAGAAGAGAATAAACAAAACTACAAAAGCAAGAACTGGGGCTTAAAGACCTAAGTGCAAAGAGGATTCGTTCTATTCAACTCGCTAATCTGACACGTACGACAAAGAATCATCTTGCAAGAACCAGAGATAAAAAAGCATATGATCTTGATGAAATTAGCAAAATTCAGAAGGATCGAACATAACTGTAATGCTATGAAAAATTGCACCCCATACAAAGTAGGGAAAAATGTCTTAATATGTAAAATTCTCCAAGATAACACGTGAGCCTTACCAGAACAAATCTTATAGAATGAATATCACATCTTTGTAGTGAACCGATATAGCAGTTACATCCAGATTCATAACTTAGAAATAAAATGTACAATAGAATATATGAATGGCACATGAACTCCATATGTATTTCTCTTTAATTTAGAATTAGGATACTATGCAACAGATGTGTGGAAACTTCAATGAAAGTAGACATACTTAACTGATGGATCTAAATCAAATAAGGATATCTATTGGAATTAAAGAGAAACTGCTACTCAGATAGAATAAATTAGTTACGACATTGGTACTGTTCATTGCCAATAATTTAAAAAAACATTGTCACCTGATCGTCTTCAGTCACAGGCTTGCCGCCCCACTGACATGCTAGAGAAGTGGTATGTAACAGAGCAGGGGTGTTGGCAAGGTGCAATGCCGGATCATTTACGATGGTGGGAGGGTGATGCTGGAACGGCTGCGGGCATGGCCAATAGAGTGGCGTGGGATGGAAGCCCCGACTAACATCCGTGTGTGAGGCTCTGCGCTACCAAGAGTTCTGGGGCAAGTGTAGGTGTTCCCTTAATTTAGAGTCTCCATAGCAAACTCTACTAAGAAATATGAGAAAGCATTGAAATGAAAATATGCTAAGGTAATTATGTAGAGAGAAAGGGAAACGATTGATTGGTTGCTTCCCAATCTTCCGTAAAAACACCAAATCGACACAAAAAAGTACTACTATATTAAGGAAAAATTTATACCTGCGTTATCCACACTGCATCCTTTTACCTCTTGACCTTGCTTCATTGATAGAAGGACCAAGTGATAAAATATATGCCGTTTTCATTGTTACTGCTTTCTTTAGGGCTGAATTCCTCTCTCCTTTTGTCGGTGCAGAATTCTCATTGGACATGTGAACTGAAAGAAGTAACCAAGTGTCCATATATTGTTTCCAATACCATCAACTGCAATGAATGAAGACATCAAGTGAGCAACCACATAATCCAGACATCTAGTCTAAATGCCTTAGCCTCATGAGGTTCCATGGGTGGGACTTACTCAACATTCAGTCACACCATCATACACGCTTGGAGATCAATTCTGAAAACTGAATAACATGCCAAAGATGAAACATAATACTTTCAAACTACGAGTATCACAATTATGAAGTCAATCACGAAGCAAGCTATACCAAAGAAATCCAATTAATCGTCCAATGTAGGTGCTTCCAATCTAATATTCCTAGTAGGAGCAAGCCATGTTGTGAGTAGGGAATCTTGATACAAGTATGTATATCCTAGTGTTACAAATAGGAGTTTACATGTCAGGAGCAGGAAAGTTTGTAGCAAGAAAAATCACATCAGATAGAATAGATGAACAAAACACAGATTTTGCCACATTATTACATAGACCTTCATTCTCCTTTTGATGGTTCTTAACCTAGTGTCACCACGGCTCTGGAATCAAGACTATCAACTATATATATATATGAAGGAGGGCATTTCTTTCATGAGACATATTTGTACATAAGAGTTACTACAAATACATCCGACAGATTGATGTGAAATATGTCAACATAAGGAGTTCAAAGTAAGCTTTGTATTGCAAGATGTAAGATTAATATCTTCGAGATGAGTGAATGCCATGGAGAATTTGCAGAGAAGCGAACCTTCCTTCGATCTAGAATGTAAATGTCGAGAAAATAAGATCTGGAGAAAAACAGAGGACAAAGTGTGGGATGCTGAGGGCGACGCGTGTGTCATGGAGGCGGCCCTCTTCCTAGCCGCCTCTCCAAACCTCATAGCTTGCTGCACCCCCGCGACACTCCATAGGCTGTCCTCCGTCTCGCACTCCAAGCCTTCAATGGCGTGGCACGCCGGAAGCGGGACGAACGTGCCCTTCATGCACATGCCCTCCGCCGCGCAGCCGCCACGACACCGTCGCGTCCGCACCACAAGGGCCGCCGCACGTTGCTTTGCCACCGTGCCCTACACCCAGCGCCGCGTCCGTGGCCGCCCGCTGCGTCCCGGTCCGCCGCCGCTGGTCGAGGGAGGAGAGGGACCTGGCCGCCGCTAACGCAGGTCGAGCACGCTGGTTCCGCGTCGCCGCTGCTCGAGAGAGGAGATGCAGGCCGAGTGGCGCGCGTCATGCTGCGTGCTCCCTTGGTGGCGACGGGGAGGGCGCGCTGGGATCGTGCGTTAGTTTCAAGCAAGTGCGTGATTACATGAGATGATTTAAATGATTATTTGACGTGAGTAATTTTCATCATTTTTTTCGTGCCTTGCTTGATTTAGGGGGATGCGTTTTGTGGGGGTGAAGTTCCCTCCGCGGTGGAATTTTTCCAGTCAATCTAAATTACTAAGTACACACAAGAAAGAAATTAGATTAAGGCAAACCGTTAGATTAGGTTTAGTGGGTCTAATCTTACAGTGATAATAGTCCGTGTACATTTTGTGGGGTGTGTTTAGGCTAGCCATAGTGGGGGTAACTTATATAGTAACTTAACACATCCCAAGACAATTCTGCTTATGTGGCAAGTATTTAATGAGGAAAGAGATGCTTGTGGTAACATAATATGTTACTGTAACATAGCGCTTCCCGAGGCAAAATGAGTCTATGAGGCCCTTCCCAGTGCTCCACCGTGGACAGGTGCTAAGCATGCCACATAAGCAAAAAAAGTGACATGGCACAACATTTAAAGAGGGGAGAGAGTACTTTGGTGACCCTAGGGAGAACCAATGCCAAGCGCGAGAACCTAGGCAAACTACTTAAATGAAACAATTTGGCCAATGCATGAAAGACTTTAGATGCTAACTCATTAAATAAAGTGTGCTTAGCAACAACAAGTTAAGCACCTATGCAATGAAGACTTGAGTTGCTAAGGTATTTAATGCACTTAGCACCTCATCTAAGCACCTTTGCATTGGGAAAGGTCTGAGCTAATAAATGAAGCAACCTATGATACTACTATTATGTTACTTTGCATTATGAAGATAGTAACTTAGACTAGTGTCATATGCATGATACTAGTATAAGTTACTCCTCACTATGACTAGCGTTAGAGAAATTCTTGTTGATCTTTATTAGTACTCCCTCCTTCCATCAGCCGCAGGATCAGATCTGAACGGCTCTACCACCCTGACCCGCAGCCCAGGAACCTTCTAGAGCTCCACCAGCCCTCTTCCGCCACACAATAAAAATCCCCGGTTCCGCCTCCAATAATCTTCCTCTTCAAACCCCAGTCCTCCGCTCCCCTCCTCCTCCTTGACCCGCCGCCACCTCTCCTCACCGGGAAGAAAACCCTAGCTAGAGAGCTTCAAAGTTTCCCGCAGCACGAGAGATGGCGGCGAAGGGCGATGGGCCGGCCATCGGCATCGACCTCGGCACGACCTACTCGTGCGTCGGCGTGTGGCAGCACGACAGGGTCGAGATCATCGCCAATGACCAGGGCAACCGCACCACGCCGTCGTACGTGGCCTTCACCGACTCCGAGCGCCTCATCGGCGACGCCGCCAAGAACCAGGTGGCCATGAACCCCATCAACACCGTCTTCGGTGAGCGCCTCTCTGCCTTTGCATTCATCACAAGCTCAGATCTGTCTACTGTTTTCATAAATCGATTAGTGGGCGACCTCGATTACTCCGTGTAGTGTGTTTTCGTATTATTTGCATGGGTTTTAGTGTGTTTGACATATTATTGGTCCTGGTCGCTTAGATCCGCGGTCGTAGCTATAGAGTTTTTTGTGCTGGCAACGTTTAGTTCCTGCTAGAGGTAGCTGTCGTTAGCTGGTTGCTATTGCGGTGTCAGATCTGTTAGTATTACTAGTATATATGACTTGCGCAGTTGGATCTTGTTAATTGTTTGGTCACACGTAGATCTATTTGTTTATAGTTGATCTGGACAGTGAGTTGTTTAACGCTTCATTGACATGTGTCTCGGTTGGTACATATTAGATCTATATTATTAATGTCATTATATAGAGCTTGATTGCTTTGTCTTGCCAAGTGTGATTTGTTTAACATGTTTTATAAATCTACATTGCCCGCCTTGTGTCCTCTTGTTCATGTCAGTTAAATTATGCTTTTAACACAATGTAGTATTGAATTAACTATTACTCCCTCCGTCCCACAATGTAAGAGCTAGTGTCAAAAATGCTCTTATATTATGGGACATAGGGAGTATGTTGGAGAGTAGATTAGAACTGTTCTTTGTGAAATTACGTCTTAGTTATATGACAGGCTTGCTCTTCACTGCACACTTCGTTGATTCTCATTCTTCTGAACTACATGTTCTGGGCCAATTTGTGTTGCTTTATCTTTTGAATTAGTCACTGTTGGTGTTTCTCTTTTATTTTTGGGTCTAGCAGATTGATGATGGAAAGAAGTCCAAGTGCTTTTCTGCTGAATTTTATGATGGATGGCTTTGGGCCATTAAGTTTGCTACCCTGTTTTGTGAAGTGGAATTGGGGCGAATCCCTCTGATTTGCTCCTTTTTGCCTGTTTAATTTTAGATGTGGCAAAATTGGGCAGCAAGCTAAATGTGCCCGTTGCTTTCATGGTTTTCAATCTGAACAATCTGCGGCTCAATCTCCCATTGTTTTTTTTACTTATGGAATTTTGATGTGCTTGTTCATGGCAAATTATCCTTTTGTCTGGTGTTTGTTTCATTGTTTGTCACATATATGACTTGATGGGAGAAATGATGATATCCTAACCATACCACATTTCTGCATTCACTGTGATGATCAATTTACATCATGCACTACCATCTGATCTCCTATTGTTTGTATAGTTATAAGATATTTTCATGTGAGTAAAACCTTTTGGATTCAATGCTGTGCAATCTGTGATACCCATTTGCTGAATCATTGTGATTATTGTAAATGAGATCACGATCTTTCGGCTGAGATTGCATGGCAAGTCTTTTTTGCTTTGTTTAATGCTATGTTCACCACCAAATGCCATCTGGTATCTGACACTTGGTCATTTTTTGTGATTCTGTGTCTTGAAACATGGCTGAAAATGAGGGGGAATGGAATTTTGCGACACTTGCTGCTCCTAATGACCCTCCTAGTTACTATATACCCATTTACATTACATTGCTTATGAGGGTTTATTATTGGATAGGGTCCTCTCGATGCATCCCTTTTTATTAGCCTGCCCAGTCCATTTATATATGCAAACCATGTTTTCTGCTGTAGTGTTGTCTGCTTTGCCTCAGTTTATATTAAGCAAGTAGCATGAGATTTAACTTTTTGACATGAACTGTTTTGTGCAGATGCCAAGCGTCTCATTGGCCGTAGATTCACTGATTCTACTGTCCAGAGTGATATTAAGCTGTGGCCCTTCAAGGTTGTTGCTGGACCTGGTGACAAGCCCATGATCAATGTCCAGTACAAGGGTGAGGAGAAGCAGTTTGCAGCTGAGGAGATATCTTCTATGGTCCTCATCAAGATGCGTGAGATTGCGGAAGCTTTCCTTGGCACCACTGTGAAGAATGCTGTTGTCACTGTACCTGCATACTTCAATGACTCGCAGAGGCAGGCTACCAAGGATGCTGGTGTCATTGCTGGCATCAATGTCCTCCGTATCATCAATGAGCCAACAGCCGCTGCCATTGCTTATGGTCTTGACAAGAAGGCTTCCAGTGTTGGTGAGAAGAACGTCCTCATCTTTGACCTTGGAGGTGGTACCTTTGATGTCTCTCTTCTCACCATTGAGGAGGGTATCTTTGAGGTCAAAGCCACAGCTGGTGACACTCATCTTGGTGGTGAGGACTTTGACAACAGGATGGTCAACCACTTTGTCCAGGAGTTTAAGAGGAAGAACAAGAAGGACATCAGTGGCAACCCAAGAGCTCTTCGGAGGCTGAGGACATCCTGTGAGAGGGCAAAGAGAACCCTCTCCTCCACTGCCCAGACCACCATTGAGATTGACTCGCTGTTTGAGGGCATTGACTTCTACTCCACCATCACCCGTGCCAGGTTTGAGGAGATGAACATGGATCTGTTCAGGAAGTGCATGGAGCCTGTGGAGAAGTGTTTGAGGGACGCAAAGATGGACAAGAGCACTGTGCACGATGTTGTCCTTGTTGGTGGTTCCACTAGGATTCCCAGAGTGCAGCAGCTTCTCCAGGACTTCTTCAATGGCAAGGAGCTTTGCAAGAGCATCAACCCTGATGAGGCTGTTGCCTATGGAGCAGCTGTCCAGGCTGCCATCTTGAGCGGAGAGGGCAACGAGAAGGTCCAGGACCTGCTGCTGTTGGATGTCACTCCTCTTTCCCTTGGTCTGGAGACAGCCGGGGGTGTGATGACAGTCTTGATCCCAAGGAACACAACCATCCCCACCAAGAAGGAGCAGGTCTTCTCCACCTACTCGGACAACCAGCCTGGTGTGCTCATCCAGGTGTACGAGGGTGAGAGGACCAGGACCCGCGACAACAACCTCCTCGGCAAGTTTGAGCTGTCGGGCATCCCTCCTGCACCCAGGGGAGTTCCCCAGATCACGGTCTGCTTTGACATCGACGCCAATGGTATCCTGAACGTGTCTGCTGAGGACAAGACGACCGGGCAGAAGAACAAGATCACCATCACCAACGACAAGGGCAGGCTGAGCAAGGAGGAGATTGAGAAGATGGTCCAGGAGGCTGAGAAGTACAAGTCAGAGGATGAGGAGCACAAGAAGAAGGTGGAGTCCAAGAACGCCCTGGAGAACTACTCGTACAACATGCGCAACACCATCAAGGACGAGAAGATAGCCTCCAAGCTGCCGGCGGATGACAAGAAGAAGATCGAGGAGGCCATCGACGCTGCCATCCAGTGGCTGGACACGAACCAGCTCGCTGAGGCCGATGAGTTCGAGGACAAGATGAAGGAGCTGGAGGCCCTGTGCAACCCCATCATCGCCAAGATGTACCAGGGTGCTGGCGCCGACATGGAGGGCGGAATGGATGACGACACCCCAGCTGCATCTGGCGGTGCTGGACCCAAGATCGAGGAGGTCGACTAAACGGGTCGATGTTCTCTGGCAGAGGCGGCGAAGCCTGCTGCTTGGTTATTATGGTGTCCTATTGTTATCTGAGACTAGTTGTGGTGGTTATTGTTTTGGTCCGAGTGGTCGGGGGTTATGCTGTGCGAGTTAAACATTCGGTGGAACATCAGGATTATGGGTCACGTCACGTCGAAGTAATATAGTATTATTCTAAATCATCCGGTGCTTTTGGGCAGTTCACTATCCTTTTCTTTTCATGGGAGTGTGTTAATCATTCCATTTTTTCTATGCGCCTAATAAGCTGGTCAAAAATGGAAACTGGCTTGTTATTTCCATATGCCCTGCTTGTGGCAATCTACTTGGTATTTTCGAGGATGAACCATAAAGTGGGACTTCATTCCTGTTGTTAATTCAGTGGGTGGTAATGCATGCCCGGTGATCACTAATTTATGCTTGTGATTTTCAGTGGCCTGCTATTTATCAGCAACATCCATCGAGTTTAGGCGCAAAATTGTTTCATCTACTGTATAGTGGGAGGAGTTCTGCAACACGGGTACAGGAAGGTCAAAAACTCCAATTACTAAAAATTGGAAGCTTGTGTGTAGTTGTACTACATACAAAGAAAACCGGTTTCAGAAGCCCCTAAATCTTCTCTTCTAATTTGTTCAGTATAACGGTCAAAGCTTTCTTCATGGAACAAAAAGTCGACGAGTTCCACCTACAATCTTCACAATGAAGTGGAGGTTAGATCCAGGTCGCCGCCGCTTGAATGCTCTTCAAGCGACGGCGGCGGCGGCAGGAGATGCTTGCGGTTGCAGATCAATGACGCCGTGGCACCGCGAGCATAGCGTAGGATGGTCAAGGAACGACCCAACGTCCTTGGTGTAACTGTAAACCCAGCAGCGCTTGCATTTCACGCCATCCGCACGAGTCACACCGATCCAGATCTCTCCCGTGCGTGGGTCGCTGAACTTCCCCGCATAGGACACACCCAATTTGGTTTCTTCGCTCAGGGACGGGAGAATCTCCACCTGCAGAAAGACAGAGAAGAGGAGACGTCAAAACAAAATTGAATGCGGAAAGAGGGCCTCTGATTTTGAGAAAAAGACAAATGCTCTACCTGAGACGTGATAAATAGGCGATGAAGAGCATCTGCATCATTGGTTGCAGAAGCCAGCTCCTTCAGTTTGGATACCGTATCAGGGTTTTCAGCATGGAGATAAACCTTTGCATCCAAACTAGCGCCTATCAGCTTCCCTGTTCTAGCGCTCTCCAAAATCTTGTTCACCTCTGATCTCAACTGGTTAACAGGCAAATGCAAAATATCTGTAAGAAATCTGTGCTGAAGATATGAACTCATGTGTGGCAACAAAGTATATTAAAATAATGATCATAAAATAATAATGATAATAAAAGAGCTGCAAATGTTCTACTCCCTCCGTCCTAAAATAAGTGTCAACTTAGTACTAGCTCTAGTACAAATTTGTACTAAGCTCAAGACACTTATTTTGGGACGGAGGGAGTAGTATCTTACACCCTCTGTTCACTAACGATTGAACTTTGAACTGCGAAAACGTCTTGCATTAGTTACACCCTCTGTTAACTAATGTGAAGGCGTTTTGGCAGTTCAAGAGGTAGTAGCAATTAATTAACCAATTTAACAGAAATGTGTGTATTACACATTAGAAGTGGTTTCATCTGTTTCTGATCAATATGATGGAACTTGGATGTGTTGAACTGGAATAGTCCAAGTTGGAGGCACGGGTTTCATAAAACATTTATTGAAGAAAAAGATGGCGGCCTCTAGGAATATATCGGTCAAGTTGTAACCTACAACTAGGGATGTAAGCAGCGCGCCACATATCACACACCCCAGTACACGTTAGTGTTAATTTTGTGGCCATAGTATGCTAATTGCATAGTGTTTTGCAGGACAGGGAGGGCGCCACTTGCATCCCTACCTACAACCCATATACCATGGCAAAGAAACACAACTACCAGTATATGAATGGATGCCTCTAAAGTGATACAGAAGTGTTGTGTACCTCCAGGATAACACTCAGAAAATCAACATCATCCTTTTGAACTGAGCACCATTCTTCATTCTTATCTGGCCATTTTAGATCGAAAGCAAACTTGGCAACAGATCCATCTTCCAAGGTGTGTTGAAAGGGCAAGTTCTGCCAGATATCCTCTGCTAAGTGTGGCATAATCGGAGCAATGGCCCTGACAAGGTAGAGTAGATGTGCAGCAAGTACTGTCTGGCAGCTTTTCCTCGTGTAGCTAACTCGGCCACTGATAAGATAAGATGACATAAGTTGCATTAACAAACAACACTAGCTAGATCAATTCTAAGAACTAGGTGCAGATGGAAATGAACATTGGATGAATGTCATACCCAACATAAAGTCGGTCTTTTGCAACATCAAAATAGAAATTGGACAAACCAACGATGGCGAATCTCTGAAGGGTCTGAAATAGAGAAACATATGTCAATGTATATCTGAAGTGGACCATCCTAAGCATATGGCATCACATAATATAACAATTGTGCAACGCATGTGATCTGAAATTTTGAAAAAGAAAATTAAACAACTTCCAGAATGCAGAACGAGAACAAAGGAGTAACTAAACAAGATCATTCCACTTCCAGAAACTTTGATCATCCAAATCTAGTGAACTGCTAATCGGCAAACCATATATTCATAATTCCAATCATAGTTAAAGCATGCACGTGCATAGAAACACGTGAACACACACGCACAGTGTAAAAAAGGAGGAACTGGAAAAGAGAGCAAAGAAAAGTAAGTCTGAATTAGTGTGACTATGCAAAAATGTTACACACCTGATATATTTTATAGAACTGGTAATTATCATAACCATCCTTCATGGAGGCCACGACATTTTCCAGTTGGAAAAGTGCATACTGGTCAATTTTTTGGCAGATCACTGTAGGGCACAGAATTCTCCGGCTATAGACAGGAACATAAAAAAGATAGGATTAGAAAAGAAGCATGCACTGAAAGGAAAGTTGTAAATAAATAAGAAAAAGAAACTAGAGAAACAATTAAAAATATTAACAGTGTGTAGTATTTAGCTAGGAAAGTATCATGCCATCCTTCCTATTATCTACATCTAATGAAACAATTCTCAGCTCCAAGAATTATATTCACTTAATCAAAATTAGTTCAAAGCTTTGCACCGAGGAAAGAAGGAAAAAGTATATACTCAGGAGAAGTTCAGTAAAATGAGTATGGGTTCAAATTATCAGAAGGTACATTAAAATGCGTAAGAACATCTGTTGTTAGCTGGGGCATTCCAATTATCAGAAAATGAAATGAAATATATACTTGGCCACCTGAACTTACTTTCCAATCACGGAGATTTGCTAACAGAAAATGCATTGTGCCTCGTAGTTTCCTATACATGTCAGACATCTGGCGTAAGATTTGTGAACCAATCAACACATCTCCAGTGCAATCTACACTAGAAACCCATAGACGGAGAACATCTGCTCCATAATGAGGCTCTTCCTGCACAAGGTTGAGACATATTTCATTCCTCAAAACTAGAAAGTAACATAAGTTTCTGTAGCAACAGACCTTAGAATTTTTCCCACCAACAATCACTTTCTCAGGATCCACCACATTACCAACAGATTTGCTCATTTTGAAACCGTCTTCGTCCAATACGAAACCGTGGGTAATAACACTGGAATATGGAGCCTTTCCTGTTTGTTTAATGGGAAAAATGGAGAATGAAGAACCAATTATGTCAGTCCCCAGATTTCAGATGCCAAAAGTACCAAGATAAAAGACCGATGAGTGTTCAGATTTCTGAGTTCTCGTGAAAAATAAACAAAAAAAACATAATTGATCATTGCATATGGATAATTTTCCATTTTTTAACATAAATATGAGTTTACAGAAAATATAGTGAAAATGCCTTTAAAGATATCTTGTGGAATGAATAACTGTTGATGAATCACGGTGTAGACTCTTAGTGAGACGCGGTAACTTTATATCTTATATAAGAAATATCTCTGTTCCTAAGAATGTAAGGTAGCAACAAGAAGTACTTCTGGTGATATTAAACCCGAACGAACTGCAACAAATAGTACCCATAATTACCTGTAGTAGCGATGCTGGTTAACAACGAACTCTGAAACCATCCACGATGTTGGTCTGAACCTTCAATGTATACATCTGCAGGGAAATTAAGGCCATCTCGTTTTGCTGAAACAGCAGCCCATGAGGAGCCTGAATGAAGAGAAGATGTGGAATCAATAAATATAAAGTGTTCTTAACAATGCTCAATCTCAAGATATTATTGAAATATGAGTGCTTTGAGAGGTAAGGACTAATGTGACGTCAGGAGAAAAGGTGGCATGGAAAACAAAATAAGTCTGGAGGACTGGATACACAATAACAAGCCCAATAATGACATCAATGCAAGATTATAATGCATGACTTGGCTGGCTTGGCGATTAAAATGATGGCAGCTGTCAAGATTCACAGTGTGCGGCCACATGCGCGGGCACAGAGATCTATGGTGAACGTTTGATTTATGCATTGTCACAACTGATAACCATCACCAACGGAACTTTCTAAAATATACTACTCCCTCCGTCCCAAAATAAGTGACTCAAGTTTATACTAACTTTAGTACAAAGTTAGTAAGAAGTTGAGTCACTAATTTTGGGATGAAGGGAGTATGGATGAAGGGAGTATATTCTTAGCAGAACAATGAAGACAGGAACCTACCAGAGTCGAACCAAACATCCATTGTATCAGTGCCCTTGCGATACTCAGATGCTTTGTCACGATATTTCTCTGGAAGAAGTTCCTCAGTTGTCATATACCACCAGGCATCACTGCCTTTTTCTGACACTATACCTGCATAAAAACACAAAAATATTGGCGGGCTTTCATGTGATTCAAAATCCAATCAGAAGTAAAGCCAGTTTTCCTGTAAGAAGGAAAGAAGTCGAAATGGAATTAAATGCCTGAGAAAGCATGGCAAGCATAAGGTCGTTTTATAATGATTCAGAAAGTACAAGTACAAACGGATAAAAGCTGTCATAAATGATCACATAATGGATCTTAGAGATGTCTTTGAAAATATCGAAACTGGACTTGGTACAGATACAACAGCCGAATTTAGGCTCAGTTTGGGGTAGCTGAATGTGCTGCGTGCTTATTTATTATATTGACAATGCGATGTGCTTATTTTATAATCGGCTGTGGGAAAATAGTCACGGAACTAGAGATAAGTTGGTTAAACAAGCATCAAAATAGGCAAAAGCTGGTTGGATAAGCTAGATTGTCATAATCCACCCGCCGCAATGTCAAACACAGTCTTAGATGAAAATACTGTAAGATATGGCACATAATTCAGTTCATATGTTGCACCAGAAAGTTAACATATAGGAGCATTATCTAAAAAATTTGAGGGACAACTTGAAACAAGACATTTAGGTTAGCAATTGCTTGAGAATGATGGTGTTGCAAATGCAAAGGGAGCCTAACAAAGAAGTGCAAGAAATCATAAACACCGGCATACCCTTGATATGTTCAATCGTTTTTTCGGTTATAAGAGGTTCTTGTGTGTCTACATGATAAAAAACAGGAATGGGAACTCCCCATGTTCGGTGCCGGAACAGGGTCCCGATTGGTTTTTGGTGGCTATAGAGGCTTGTGGCGGCGGAACTCCTGATCTATTGTGCCCCCGATGTTTTTAGGGTATATGGACATATATAGGCAAAATAAGTCGGTCAGGGGAGCCACGAGGGGCCCATGAGGGTGGGTGTGTGTGCCCAGGGGGGTAGGGCGTGCCTCCCTGCCTCGTGGCTTCCTCGTTGCTTCCCTTAAGTACACTCCAAGTCTCCTGGATTGCTTCCGTTCCAAAAATAACTCTCCCGAAGGTTTCATTCCGTTTGGACTCCATTATATTCCTTTTCTTCAAAACACTGAAACAAGGGAAAAAACAGAAACTGGCACTGGGCTCTGGGTTAATAGGTTAGTCCCAAAAATAATATAAAAGTGTTTAGTAAAGCCCATAATCATCCAAAACAGATAATATAATAGTATGAATACTTCATAAATTATAGATACGTTGGAGACGTATCAGCATCCCCAAGCTTAATTCCTGCTCGTCCTCGAGTAGGTAAATGATAAAAGAAAGAATTTATGAAGTGTGAATGCTAGCAGGTGCACAAGTTTGATCAATGATAATTTCAATCACCTTTTCTAGCATCATTATATATCATAACAGTAGCTCATCTCATAAAGCTTCTCATGATCAAGTAACAAGTTATTCACATGTTAAAGTATAGATCATAAACCTTCTTGAAAACTAACAAACCGTGTTATTAGTCATCAAACAATTACAATTCATCTTATTTTCAGGAAGAGTCTATGTCAGAGCTTTGATTTAGCAAATCCCACATACTCAAGAATCTTTCCAACACAATGTGCTTGCCAAAGGATAAAACGTAAAAAGGAAAGGTGAAGTTCACCATGACTCTTGCATAAGGTAAAAGACAAGAATAAAAGATAGGCCCTTCGCAGAGGGAAGCAGAGGTTGCCATGCGCTTTTATAGTTGGATGCACAAAATCTTAATGCGACGGAACGTCACTTTATATTGCCACTTGTGAGAGGGACCTTTATTATGCAGTCCGTCGCTTTTATTGCTTCCATATCACAAGATCGTATAAAGCTTATTTTCTCCACACTAAAAGATCATACATATTTAGAGAGCAATTTTTATTGCATGCACCGATGACAACTTACTTGAAGGATCTTACTCAATCCATAGGTAGGTATGATGGACTCTCATGGCAATACTGGTTTAAGGGATGTTTGGAAGCACAAGTAGTATCTCTACTTGGTGCAAATAATTTGGCTAGCATGAGGGGGAAAGGCAAGCTCAACGTGTTGGGCGATCCATGACAATATACTTTATTTCGGTTATAAGAAAACATAACCCATTACGTTGTCTTCCTTGTCCAACATCAACCTTTTAGCATGTCATATTTTAATGAGTGCTCACAATTACAAAAGATGTCCAAGATAGTATATTTATATGTGAAATCCCTCTTCCTTCAATATTCTTTCATGAATTGTTCAAGTGACCAATACAATGTTTGCTAACCTTCAATAAATTTACCACCTCTACTTCTTATATGTAAAGTCATTACTCCCCATGGGATAATCATATGAAACATATATAATTTCAGATTTATGATATTCAATTCATTCAACCATTTACTCATAGGATATAAGTGAAGCACACGAGTAAATGACAAACTACTCCAAAAAGATATAAGTGAAGATCAATGAGTAGCTAAATAATTATGTAGCTATGTGAAGACTCTCTCTCATTTAAGAATTTCAGATCTAATGTATTTTATTCAAGCAGTAAGCAAAACAAAAAAAATGACATTGCAAAGATAGCACAACTCATGTGAAGAAGCAAAAGCTTAGGCTCAACCGATACTAACCGTTAATTGTTGAAGAAGAAAGGTGGGATGCCTGCCGGGGCATCCCCAAGCTTAGGTGCTTGAGACTTCTTGAAATATTATCTTGGGGTGCCTTGGGCATCCCCAAGCTTGAACTTTTTTGTCTCCTTGATTCCTTTTATATCTCGGTTTCCCTAAATCTCAAATACTTCATCCACACAAAACTCAACAAGAACTTGTGAGATAAGTTAGTATAAACCAATGCAAAAACCTTATCATTATCTACTGTAGCAAATCACAAAAATTATTATTCAACATTGCATACTAAATGTCTCTGCATATTTAATACTCCTATCCTCAAATAGAATCATTAAACAAGCAAACATATGCAAACAATGCAAACATAACAGCAATCTGCCAAAACAGTACAGTCTGTAAAGAATGCAAGAGTATCAACACTTACCTAACTCCAAAAATTATGAAATTATACCACACTGTAGAAAATTTATCAGAGCTCAATATGCAAAAAGTTTCAAAATTTCATCATTTTCTGACTTTTCTAGGGAATTTTTGTAACAGCGGTAAACTTTCTGTTTTGAAACAGCAACATGTATACTTGCAAAATAAGCATGGTAAAGGCTATCCTTGACATTTTTATTGAAAATAAAGATGCAAAACATTATTTTAAATAACATCCAAGCAAATACTAACAAAAGAAAATGACGCTCCAAGCAAAACGCATATCATGTGGTGAATAAAAATATAGCTCCAAGTAAAGTTACCGATGAACGAAGACGAAGGAGGGGGTGCCATCCGGGGCATCCCCAAGCTTAGGCTCTTGGTTGTCCTTGAATATTACCTTGGGGTGCCTTGGGAATCCCCAAGCTTAGGCTCTTGCCACTCCTTATTCCATAGTCCATCGAATCTTTACCCAAAACTTGAAAACTTCACAACACAAAACTCAACAAAAAACTCGTAAGCTCCGTTAGCGAAATAAAAGAAACCACCACTTTAAGGTACTGTAATGAACTCATTCTTTATTTATATTGGTGCTAAACCTAATTTATTCTAACTTCTCTATGGTTCATAACCTCCGATACTAGCCATAGATTCATCAAAATAAGCAAACAACACACGAAAAACAGAATCTGTTAAAAATAGAACAGTCTGTAGCAATCTGCATCAAACGTATACTTATGGAACTCCAAAAATTCTACCAAATTAGGAAGTCCTAAGAAATTTGTTTATTAATCTTCTGCAAAATGAATCAATTGCAAAGCACGTTTCTGTGATTTATGAAAACTAATCTCATGCACGCAAAAGTTTCTGTTTTTCAGCAAGATCAAATTAACTATCACCGTAGGTTATCCTAAAGGTCTTACTTGGCACTTTATTGAAACAAAAGCTATAAAACATGATTACTACAGTAGCATAATCATGTGAACACACAAAAACAGTAGGGGTAAATATTGGGTTGTCTCCCAACAAGCGCTTTTCTTTATTGCCTTTTTAGCTAGGCATGATGATGACAATGATGCTCACATAAAAGATAAGAATTAAAACATAACGGGAGCATCATGAAGCATATGACAAGCACATTTAAGCCTAACCCACTTCCTATGCATAGGGATTTTGTGAGAAAACAACTTATGGGAACAAGAATCAACTTGCATATGAAGGCAAAACATGTGCAACTTCAAAAATGTCAACACATAGAGAGGAAACTTGATTTTATTGCAATATGTAAAAGCACATGTTCCTCTCTCATAATAATTTTCAGTAGCATCATGAACGAATTCAACAATATAACTATCACCTAAAGCATTCTTTTCATGATCTACTTGCATAGAAATTTTACTACTCTCCACATAAGCAAATTTATTCTCATTCAGAATAGTGGGAGTATCATAAGAGACTCAAATACTATAAATTGTTTCCACATTAAAGGAGTAATGTTCAGAAAAAGGGTAACCATAATCATGATAAGTTTTATAAATGTAATCATCACTACTCTTTATAGCATAGGTGTAATCACAATAATCATCATAAATAGGAGACACACTACCATCATAATAAATTTGCTCATCAAAACTTGGGAGGCTAAAAATATCATCGTCATTGGACGTAGCATCCCCAAGCTTGGGACAAACATTAATTGCAGCAAATATATTCTCAAACATGTCCTCCTCATCAAACATAGCATCCCCAAGCTTGGGCCTTTTCATATCATAAGCATAATCACTCTCATCATTAATAGTATGGATAGCACCAATAGTATAGCAATTATCATCATCACAATGAGTAATAGGAGCAACATCATTTGGGAGGGATACCTTTCTACCTTTGCTTCTCCGTCTTTCCTTTTTCTTCTTCACATCATGTGTGGGTTCAATCCTCTTTTTGGAGCTCCTTATTAATGAGATTGGTTGAATAGAAGGCTCCTCCTCGTTACCTGATTCATCATAAGAAATAATAGGAGAATATTGGGAAGTCTCTTCCCTTTCATTAGTATTCTCTTCATCCTCTATTTATTTTCTTTTCTTTATGTAATTGGCTATATAAGGATTTTCAATGCAATTCACCGCACAATACATATAAATTTCTTCTAGATCAATATCGAGGAATTTCTCAAGGTTATATTCTGGAATATTCTTAGTTTGACATTTCATTTCTTCATAACCCAAAACCAAACTAAATTCATTATGATGTGCAAGGGAAATCAAGTCATCACAATTTTTGGACACGATTCGATCATGAAACAATTTGCATTTGATATTTAAATGACCATGTTCATTGCAAAGTTCACAAGTATGGCGAAGATATTTTAAATTTTCAGCACTAACATCTAGCCTTTCTTGCAACCATTTGGTTTCTAAATACTTATGCCTCTTACAAAATCTATCTTCCCTTTTTGGTATGTATTTGCAAACTCTATGCACTCCACAGAAATCGACATGCTTATAAGAGACATTTTCATCATAACTAGTGCAATCATCATTAGTACTATGGATATTCAAGGAGTTCATACTAACAACATTGCAATCATGCTCATAATTCAAGGATTTAGTGCCAAATATTTTATAGACTTCTTCTTCTAGCACTTGAGTACAATTTTCCTTCCCATCATTCTCACGACAGATATTAAAAAGATGAAGCGTATGAGGCAAACTCAATTCCATTTTTTTATAATTTTCTTTTATAAACGCAACTACCGATAAAATAAGAAACAAAAAGATTCGATTGCAGGATCTAAATATATACCTTCAAGCACTCACCTCCCCGGCAACGGCGCCAAAAAAGAGCTTGATGTCTACTATACAACCTTCTTCTTGTAGACGTTGTTGGGCCTCCAAGTGCAGAGGTTTGTAGGACAGTAGCAAATTTCCCTCAAGTGTATGACCTAAGGTTTATCAATCTGTGGGAGGTGTAGGATGAAGATGGCCTCTCTCAAACAACCCCGCAACCAAATAACAAAGAGTCTGTTGTGTCCCCAACACACCCAATACAATGGTAAATTGTATAGGTGCACTAGTTCGGCGAAGAGATGGTAATACAAGTGCAATATGGATGGTAGATATAGGTTTTTGTAATCTGAAAATATAAAAACAGCAAGGTAACTAATGATAAAAGTGAGCGTAAACGGTATTGCAATGCTAGGAAACAAGGCCCAAGGTTCAACTTTCACTAGTGCAAGTTCTCTCAACAATAATAACATAATTGGATCATATAACTATCCCGCAACATGCAACAAAGAGTCACTCCAAAGTCACTAATAGCGGAGAACAAACGAAGAGATTACTATAGGTTACGAAACCACCTCAAAGTTATCCTTTCTGATCGATCTATTCAAGAGTCCGTAGTAAAATAACACGAAGCTATTCTTTCCGTTCGATCTATCATAGAGTTCGTACTAGAATAACACCTTAAGACACAAATCAACCAAAACCCTAATGTCACCTAGATACTCCAGTGTCACCTCAAGTATCCGTGGTCATGATTACCCCTAGCATAGCATACAGCCATGTCATGCATCGTGTTGCGTTTGTATGCTTTATATTTATTTTTTCTTCACCCTATTCTTCTCCGGTAGACCTCGAGACCGTTGATGCCACCGAGTATGACTACACCCCGACGACCCTTCCTTCTCACCAGAGCTTGCACGCAAGCAAAAACCCCCATGATCATCCAGATATTGCCTATTCTTTCTCTCTTATTCATGCATTAGGTTTTGCTACTGTTGTTCCGGTTGCTCCTACGCTGATGGATAGCCGATTTTTGATAACCTACTATTGATACTATACATGTTATCCTAAATGCTCAGTATAAGAATCACTGTGTCCCATCACTGGCCCTACACCCTTGTTCATTGAGGGAGTCCTGGTTTCGGGGGTCCTCAGGTATCCGACTCGGGTATGCAGGCCGGGCTGAATGGGCCGTGAAGATAAAAGCTGAAGGCCATCCTCCGTGTTTGGGTAGGACTCCTATGTGCGTGGATGGCAAGATTAGAGTCTGGATGTATTGTTTCCTTCCCTTATGAACTGACTTTGTACAAACCTGATGTCTACTACACAACCTTCTTCTTGTAGACGTTGTTGGGCCTCCAAGTGCATAGGTTTGTAGGACAGTAGCAAATTCCCTCAAGTGGATGACCTAAGGTTTATCAATCCGTGGGAGGCGTAGGATGAAGATGGTCTCTCTCAAGCAACCCTGCAACCAAATAACAAAGAGTATCTTGTGTCCCCAACACACCCAATACAATGGTGAATTGTATAGGTGCACTAGTTTGGTGAAGAGATGGTGATACAAGTGCAATATGGATGGTAGATATAGGTTTTTGTAATCTGAAAATATAAAACCAGCAAGGTAGCAAGTGGTAAAAGTGAGCGCAAGCGGTATTGCAATGCTAGGAAACAAGGCCTAGGGTTCATACTTTCACTAGTGCAAGTTCTCTCAACAATAATAATATAACTGGATCATATAACTATCCCTCAACAGGCAACAAAGAGTCACTCCAAAGTTACTAATAGCGGAGAACAAACGAAGAGATTATTGTAGGGTACAAAACCACCTCAAAGTTATCCTTTCTGATCGATCTATTCAAGAGTCCGTAGTAAAATAACATGAAGTTATTCTTTCCGTTCGATCTATCATAGAGTTCGTACTAGAATAACACCTTAAGACACAAATCAACCAAAACCCTAATGTCACCTAGATACTCCAATGTCACCTCAAGTATGGGTATGATTATACGATATGCATCACACAATCTCAGATTCATCTATTCAACCAACACAAAGTATTTCAAAGAGTGCCCCAAAGTTTCTACCAGAGAGTCAAGACGAAAATGTGTGCCAATCCCTATGCATAAGTTCACAAGGTCACTGAACCCGCAAGTTGATCACCAAAACATACATCAAGTAGATAAAGTGAATATCCCATTGTCACCACAGATAAGCACATGCAAGACATACATCAAGTGTTCTGAAATCTTTAAAGACTCAATCCGATAAGATAACTTCAAAGGGAAAACTCAATCCATTACAAGAGAATAGAGGGGGAGAAACATCATAAGATCCAACTATAATAGCAAAGCTCGCGATACATCAAGATCGTGCCACCTCAAGAACACGAGAGAGAGAGAGAGAGAGAGAGAGAGAGAGAGAGAGAGAGAGATCAAACACATAGCTACTGGTACATACCCTCAGCCCCGAGGGTGAACTATTCCCTCCTCATCATGGAGAGCGTTGGGATGATGAAGATGGCCACCGGTGAGGGACCCCCCTTCGGCAGGGTGCTAGAACAGGGTCCCGATTGGTTTTTGGTGGCTACAAAGGCTTGCGGCGGCAAAACTCCCGATCTATTGTGCCCCCGATGTTTTTAGGGTATATGGACATATATAGGCGAAAGAAGTTGGTCAGGGGAGCCACGAGGGGTCCACAAGGGTGGGGGGCGCGCCCAGGGGGGTCGGGCGCGCCTCCCTGCCTCGTGGCTTCCCTTACGTACACTTGTCCTGGATTGCTTTCGTTCCAAAAATAACTCTCCCAAAGGTTTCATTCCGTTTGGACTCCATTTGATATTCCTTTTCTTCGAAACACTGAAACAAGGGAAAAACAGAAACTGGCACTAGGCTCTGGGTTAATAGGTATGTCCCAAAAATAATATAAAAGTGTTTAGTAAAGCCCATAATCATCCAAAACAGATAATATAATAGCATGCATACTTCATCAGGGCGCAGTGGCTAGCGGGGTAATCTCCTATCGAGGAGTCCCTGGTCTGATCCCCTGTTGCGCGCCCAATTTGTGTGGTATTTTTACGTGCGCGTATAGCTCGAATGGGCCGGCCCAATGTGACTCGACGAATAAAATCCTTCAGCGAGAGCAAAGTACCGCCTTGCATAATGCGAGAAATAGCTCTCGCAGTTTGACAAGCTCCAGTGTCCACTTGGCACAGTAAATCCCAAAGCCCACTTGGGCTTGGCTGCATGAAAACATCTTTCAAAGCCCACTTTCCACGCATAAGTTCATCTTGAGGCACATCCGGGATTTTGGAAGAGTGAAAGCCTAAGAGATCTCCAGCAGCAATAGTGGCAAACCAGCAGCAAGCCCCTCCACGTTGGATACCACCGTCGTTTGGATTGTAAAAATAAAGGTGGATGGCGTAGTTGCAAGGAACCAGAATGATGGCTCCTTTAGTGCGGTGTGCAGGGACTCGTCGAGGCTCTACTTGGGATCATCAGTCATCGGAGTAAAAGGTATAACAGACTGACAAACGATGGAAGTGAAAGTGCTAGTTATCGACTAGAGGAGGGTGAATAGATGATTCTAATGAAAGTCTTCAAAACACGAGGTCTTTGAAGACAAACAAGCAATTGAACATATGTGATATGCAGCGGAAGATAAACTACACTAGACATGCTATAGTCAAGTAAGCAAAATAGTGAAAGCACGAAGACTAATAGCAGCTAGGAAGTTTGGAGCGAAATGGAAGACAGTATGAAGCCAAACAGGTAATAGTATTCACACAGTGAAGTTAAACAGATCAGGTAAGCAAGCAATGACTTCACGAAGACAAACTGAAATGTAAAGAAGGTGGGGGATAGAACCAGTAGCTTGGTGAAGACAAGGATTTGGTAGACCAGTTCCAGTTGCTGTGACAACTGTACGTCTGGTTAGGGAGGCTGAGATTGAACTCAGAAGACCACGTCTTCACCTTATTCCCCTTGAGCTAAGGACACCCAGTCCTCGCCCAATCACTCTGGTAAGTCTTCAAGGTAGACTTCCAAACATTCACAGACTTTGTTCACCGGCGATCCATGATGACTCTTGGGTCCTCAAACATGACGCCTAACCGGCTGGAGGATGCACTGTCCTCAAGTGTAACAAGTCTTCAGGTCACGCGGACAGAAAGACTTCAGTGATGCCTAACATTCTTTGGCTCTAGGTGTTTTGGGCTTTGTCCTCGCAAGGATCTCTCTCTCAAAGGCTTCGGAGGTGGGTTGCTCTCAAATGACAAAAGCCGTGCACTAACTCTAAGCAGCCACCAATTTATGGTGTAGGGGTGGGCTATTTATAGCCAGGAGGCAACCCGACATGATATGTCCGAAATGACCCTGGGTCACTAAGGAACCGACACATGTCCAATGGTCGGATTTCAAACACACGCGACAGCTTGGCTTGGGCTACAAGCAAGGCTGACTCATCCAACTTTGGATAAGATTTGCTCTCATTGTCTTTGCTTGAAGACATAGGATTTTGCTAGAGCATCACGTCAGTCTTCTGACTTTGTTCACTTGGACCCCACTTAACAGTATGGTGGTTCCTATGACTCAATAAAGAAGAAAAGGAAACTACGAAAGAAACTATGTCTTCGCACTCCATAGTCTTCAAGTGAATGTCTTCACACATCATTGTCTTCAACGTGAATGCCTTCATGAGCCACCATTGTCTTCAATGCCTTCATACATTTTTAGGGGTCATCTCTGGTAGGAAAACCTAACCGATGAGGGACTTCTACCTGTGTTATCTTGCAATTCTCACAAACACATTAGTCCCTCAACTACGTTTGTCGTCAATACTCCAAAACCAACTAGGGGTGGCACTAGATGCACTTACAATCTCCAAATTTTTGGTGATTGATGACAAACTGGTTGAAGTTTTCAACGGGGATAGAAATATGTGAAAGTTAAAGTACGCGGTCATTGGCTTCATAAGTTGAGAGAGGCTCCCCCCTAAAGATGTGCATATAAATGGTTTGCTTTTGAATGCAAATACACATGGCAGGTTTTGCATATACAAATGTACTGAAGATAATGAGATTCATAATGAGAAATGGGCGTCTGCAAAATGACTTCATGCGGGATTTATCATCGCATCATAAGGTAATAGCAAGAGTAGCAGACGACCATCAGGTTTAAGTGTTACAACTCAAAAACCAAATAGTTCAAGAACGACAGTTGTAAAAACTTAGGCAAAAATAAGTGATGACCCACAAGTATAGGGGATCAATTGTAGCTCTTTTCGATAAGTAAGAGTGTCGAACCCAACGAGGAGCAGAAGGAAATGACAAGTGGTTTTTAGCAAGGTAATGTCTGCAAGTGCTGAAATTGTAAGTAACAGAGTAGTTTGATAGCAAGATAATTTGTAACGAGCAAGTAATGATAGTAGTAACAAAAGTGCAGCAAGGTAGCCCAATCCTTTTGAGGCAAAGGACATGCCAAAACGGTCTCTTATAGTAAGCAAAGCATTCTTGAGGGTACACAGGAATTCCATCTAGTCACTTTCACCATGTTGATTTGATTTGTGTTCGCTACTTTGATAATTTGATATGTGGGTGGACCGGTGCTTAGGTGCTGTTCTTACTTGAACAAACCTCCTACTTATGATTAACCCCCTCGCAAGCATCTGCAACTACGAGAAAAGTATTAATAATAAATTTTAACCATAGCATTAAACTTTTGGATCCAATCGGTCCCTTACGGAACAGCACATAAACTAGGGTTTAAGCTTCTATCACTCTCGCAACCCATCATCTAATAACTACTCCACAATGCATTCCCTTAGGCCCAAATATGGTGAAGTGTCATGTAGTCGACGTTCACATGACACCACTAAGGGTATCACAACATACATACTATCAAAATATCGAACACATATCAAGTTCACATGATTACTTGCAACATGATTTCTCCCGTGACCTTAAGAACATAAGTAACTACTCACAAATGATAATCATGCTCAAGATCAGAGGGGTATTAAATATCATATTGGATCTGAACATATAATCTTCCACCAAATAAACCATATAGTAATCAACTACAAGATGTAATCAACACTACTAGTCACCCACAAGCACCAATCTATAGTTCCGGTGAACACAAGAGATGAACTAGGGTTGAGAGGAGATGGTGCTGTTGAAGATATTGATGGAGATTTCCCTCCCCAAGATGGCAGAGTTGTTGGTGATTATGATGACGACGATGATTTCCCCCTTCAGGAGGGAAGTTCCCCCATCGGAATCGCTCCACGGGAGGGCAAAAGTGCTCCTGCCCAAGTTCCACCTCGAGACGGCGGCGCTCTGTCCCGAAAGTCCTCTCCTTATTTTTTATAGGTCAAAATGACTTATATACCAGAAAATGGGCCTCGGAGGTGGGCCTGGGTGAGCACAACCCACCAGGGCGCGCTTGGGTTCCCTGGCGCACGCAGGTGGGTTGTGCCCACCTGGTGGGCCCCTCTAGTACTTATTGGCTCCAATATCCCTCATTTATTTCATAAAAAATCTCTGTAAAGTTTCAGCTTGTTTGGAGTTGTGCAGAATAGGTGGCCTGATGTAGCTTTTCCAGGTCCAGATTTCCAGCTACCGGAATTCTCCCTCTTTGTGTGTACCTTGCATATTATGAGAGAAAAGGCATTAGAATTACTCCAAAAAGCATTATTATGCATAAAAACATCATAAATAACATTAGGAAAACATGATGCAAAATGGACGTATCAACTCCCCCAAGCTTAGACCTCGCTTGTCCTCAAGCGAAAACCGAAATCAAAAAACATGTCCACATGCTTAGAGAGAGAGAGGTGTCTATAAAAACAAAATACGGACATAGAAGCATCATGTAGATTATTATAACAGCAACAAAATTAAACATAAAACTTTTTCCATAAAACTTTTATCATAGACTTCCCATGAATAAGTGACAATGCATCACACTATCGAAGTATAAAGCATAAACTCTATTAGAAACCAACAAACTATGTTCTCAGTCAACTTTGCAACTACAATTCATCATCTTTTCAGGAAGGGCCACGTATCGGAGCCTTTAGGCAAGTCCACATACTCAACCATCATATAGTCTTCTATGATTGCTAACACTCACTGCATACACATGAGCAAAGTGTTTCAACCGGACACATAGAAAGATAGGGGCTTATAGTTTCGCCTCCCAATGTATTCACCTCAAGGGTGATGTCAACAATAATAACTCATGCCACCCATATTCAATTGGACATATGTGCCTAGATCTTTCCTCACCACATGATGCTCGCCAAAGGAGAAAATAAAAAGGAGTAGAGAGAAGAAACTTTGACTCTTGCATAAAAGTAAATACATAAAAGTAAAAGATAGGCCCTTCGCAGAGGGAAGCGGAGGTTGCCATGCGCTTATTTGTTTGTATGCTCAACCCCTTAGTGCAAAAGAACGTCACGTTATATTGCCCCTTGTGATGGCAACCTTTATTTTGCAGTCTGTCGCTTTTACTCTTCACCATCACAAGTTCGTACAATGCTCAATTTTCTCTTACACTAAATGATCTCACACTTGTAGAACCAATTTTTATTGCCTTATTGCACCGATGACAACTTACTTGAGGGATCTTGCTCAATCCCTAGGTAGGTATGGTGGACTCTTGAAAATAAGATTTGGGTTTAAGGGTTTTTGGATGCACAAGTAGTATCTCTACTTAGTGCGGAATTTTTGGCTAGAAAAGATAGGAGCAAGCACCACATGTTGAAGGATCTATGACAATATAACTTCTATGTGAATCTGAACAAACATAAATCATTATGTTGTCTTCCTTGTCCAACGTCAACAATTTTGGCATATAATATTTTGATGGGGGCTCACAATCACAAAAGATTTCTAGGATAGTGTATTTATATGTGAATCTTCTCTTCCCTTATTAATTCTTTCATGAGTTGCATCATTGACCAATACTATATTTGTCAAACTCTAATAAAATTTCCTACTTATACCTTTTCTTATGGGGTGTCATCACCTACCATAAGATTAGCATATGATCTTTTTAATTTATTTCCTTTCTTTTTATTGCAACATGAAAGTAAAGAAAGCAAAAACCGAAACTAAACTTTATTATATATCTCGCACCCAATTACAAGGATAGATCACCAAGCAAACTCTCAAAAAGAAAGGATCGAACTAAACTTTTATTCATCTAAATAAAAAGATCGAACTAAATTAAGTAAAGGCAAAAGATAGTGGGGATGATACGGTACCGGGGCACCTCCCCAAGCTTGGCAGAAGCCAAGGGGAGTGCCCATACCCGATACTCAATTTTCTTTTGGTGATGAATAAGAAGATGGTGGTGATGGAGTAGCAATCCTGTCCTTCAAGAAGAGGTTCTCCAATCTACGGATGACGCTCCGGAGGAAGATGATGTGCTCTTGATGCAGAATATTTTCACGAGTGAGATATTTATTTTGCACACGAACCGTTTGACGGAGTCCTGGATTAGGGGGTCCACGGGTGCCTGGCCTATTTAATATGGGCCGGACTGATGGGCCGTGAAGATACAAAGCTGAAGACTTTCCCCCGTGTCTGGGTAGAACTCCTGTATGCGTGGGCGGCAAGATTGGTGTCCGGATATGTTATTTCCTCCCCCCCACAAAAACTGACTCTGTACAACCCTAGACCCCTCCGGTGTGTATATAAACCGGAGGCTTTAGTCCGTAGAGGCTATCGGAATTTTCATAGGCTTGACATCTAGGGTTTAGCCATTGTGATCTCGAGGTAGATCAACTCTTGTAACCCCTATACTCATTGAATACAATCAAGCAGGACGTAGGGTTTTACCTCCATTAAGAGGGCCCGAACCTGGGTAAACATTGTGTCCCCATCGTCCCTTGTCACTGTTGATCCTCAGACGCACAATTCGGGACCCCCTACCCGAGATCTGTCGGTTTTGACACCGACATTGGTGCTTTCATTGAGAGTTCCATTGTGTTGTCAATAGAAGGATCGATGGCTCGCCTTATCATCAACAACGATATCACTTCTAGAAGGAGCCTAACTTCGAGACAGGTCCTCCAGCTCGGCGGCTTCACCATAGGCACCCGCATGGCCATCAAGCCGACGGCGCCCCCCACGATCGCCAGGCATCACCCCCGCATCAGTCTCGAACACTCCGAAAAGATGGATCTGGCAGACATCTTGTCCTTGAATGAGCTGCTAGATCGCATCGCCGCCCTAGGAATTTCAACGGACTATGATCGGATCGGGCTTAAACCTGACCAGAGGGAAATCAATCTCCCACCGATCACACACCTAGTGGCGTCGTCAAGGAACGAGACAAGACCACCTCTTCCCCTAAGTTGAAAACCAGTTATGTTCGGATATCCGAACCCATTGAACCGGACACTCTTCCTTCTGAGGAGGTCCCGCGTCCCCCAAGCTCAGGGTCGGACTTAGGGTCCGGGCCCAAACCCAAACCAGTGACCTCGGAGATTGTACAAGCTCCAAACACGATTTTGGGCCGGGATTCAAGTTTCAGCCCACTTGCCCACCACAATCAATACTCTCCAAGAAATTCAGGCCCTCTAGACATATGTGACCTGATGTATGTACGACAGCAACCTCAAGAAACGGTCCATCACTTTTGGGCCAGGTTTTTACTTGTTAAAAACAAGATTAAGGATTGCTGCGATGACGATGTGGTCTCGATTTTTTGTCACAATGGCACCGATGAGGGAATATGAAATGCCCTTGACCGCCATCGCATACATAATTTCACGGAGCTATCGCACGTAGTACGGAAGTATTGTGCGATGGAAAGCACATGGAAGGCCTAAAAAACCCAATTAGACCTTGCTACCTTTAAGCAGTGCACTACCTGGGCAAAATGGGTACACCCTTACGAGACATCCGATCATAAGCCCGTCGGCAAGAAAAATAAACCCTTTGCGGGACACAGGTCCGTTCTTGACAAACTCCTTGACAAACCCTGTCAGATACATGCAACGCCGAGCACCGAACCAACTCACAACCTTCGAGCATGTTGGGTACTCTGGCAGGTGGCTTAAAGCGGTGAGGCTATCCTCACCGCCGGTACTCCAGAGAAGTATTCTCCGGAGGACGACAATCTCATTGTCTTTACGGTCTTTGAGACCTTCTCTTCAAATAATCGGCGCAAAAGGGCACTCCGTGACCTCACTAAAATTAACCAAGTAGCCGCAATGAGTCCATGGAACGACGCAGCAATAACTTTCACCGCCGATGATGAACCAAGGACCCGATCAGTCCGAGCACCCGCCGCCTTGGTATTAAACCCGATTGTGGACGGCTTCCAACATACCAAATTGCTCATGGACGGCGGTAGTGGGATCAACCTCATCTACGAGGACACGCTCGACAAAACGCATATTGACAAAGCACGCATCGAGCAAAGCAATACCACCTTTCGAGGCATCATCCACAGTCGAGAAGCACAATGTTTGGGGAAAATCAAACTTGGTGTAGTATTCGGCACGCCCGACAATTACAGGTCTGAAGAGTTGCTCTTCCACGTGGCTCCCTTCAACAGCAGATATCACGCCCTTTTGGGGCGGGACGCCTTCTCATGCTTCCAAGCTATACCCCATTACGGGTACATGAAGCTTAAAATGCCGGGGCCAATGGAATAATCACAGTTGCAAGTGATCCAGACAAAGCACTCCGCGCCGAAAACAAAACCACATCCTTGGCCCTTGAGGCACTATCTGAAGCCCTTGCAGCCGAAGAACTACCCACCCTACGATCCACGATGGACAAGGATGATGTGATTCTTGACAAGAGGCCCAAGTCCACCTCTTTCAAACCAGCAGATAAAATAGTTAAATTTCAAGTGCACCCGACAGATCCTAACAAATCAGCGTCCATTGGAGCACAGCAGGATCCGACGGTCGATGCCTCCCTACGGGCGTTCCTGCGTGAAAATTGGGATATCTTTGCATGACACCCTTCGAACATGCCAAGAATCCCACGCAGACTGGCCGAACATAGCCTCAACATAATCAAGGGGTTCAAACCAATCAAACAAACGCTACGGCAATTTTCTGAACCCAAACGACAAGCTATGGGGGAGGAGCTAGCTAAACTACTCGAGGCCAGGTTCATCAGAGAAATTAAACACCCGGATTGGCTAGCCAACTTGGTCATGGTGCCGAAGAAGGATAAATCCTGGCGCCTTTGTGTCGATTTCAAAGACCTCAATAAGTCTTACCCCAAAGACCCTTTCCCGTTGCCCCGCATTGACCAGATTATCGACGCAACCATGGGATACGACTCATTGTGTTTCCTCGATGCTTACTCCAGATACCATCAGATTAAGATGAAGGAGTCTGACCAGGCTGCAACGGCGTTCATTACCCCGTACGGGCCTTTTTGTTTCAACACTATGCCTTTCGGGCTTAAAAACACCGGTGCCACCTACCAACGCATGATTCAAACATGTTTGGAAAAACAAATTGGCAAGACAGTGGAACCATATGTGGACGACGTGGTCATCAAGACTAAACACGTCGAATCATTGGTAGACGATCTCCGCCTCACATTTGACAACCTCCGAACATTATGACATACGGCTTAATCCAAAAAAATGTGTTTCCGGCGTTCCAGCCGGAAAACTGCTAGGGTTCATTGTCTCCAATAGAGGAATTGAAGTGAACCCAGCCAAAATCCGAGCCTTGTCACAATTGGCCATACCAACAGACTTAAAACAGGTCCAAAAACTAGCAGGGTTCGTGGCAGCTTTGAGTCGCTTCATCTCCAGATTAGGAGAAAAGGCACTACCACTTTATAGACTGCTTAGACGCACCGACCACTTCGAATGGATGGATGCGGCTACAGCCAGATTGGAAGAAATAAAAACCTTATTAGCAAGCAACCCAATCCTAGCTGCCCCAAGTGTTGGCGAGCCTATGTTGCTTTATATATCCGTAACTCACCAGGTAGTGAGCGCTGTACTCATTGTCGAGCGAGGGGAAGAGGGACATAAATTCCCCATCCAGAAACCAGTATACTATGTATCGGCGGTCCTTAGACCATGCAAATCCCGATACCGTCACTATCATAAGATAGCATACACTGTCTTTATGGCATCCCAAAAGCTCCAACACTATTTTCAAGAGTGTTCGATCACGGTGGCGTCCGAAGTACCACTCAATGACATTCTAAATAACAGGGATGCCACCAGCTGCATAGCTAAATGGGCCATTGAGCTCTTACCATTTGAAATAACATACAAGCCTCGCCGAGCTATTAAATCTCAGGTGCTGGCCGATTTCGTCGTCGAGTGGACGGAAGCCGAGCTCCCTAAAGAGTACAGTTCATACTCCAACTAGATAATGTACTTTGACAACTCTAAAATGCTAGCCGGTCTGGGGGCCGGCGTCATCTTGACATCTCCCACAGGGGACACAGTCTGCTACGTGCTGCAAATCATGTATACGGACTCTAATAACGCAGTCGAATACGCACTTTTACACGGTCTCCGAATGGCGGTCTCCATGAGCATACAATGCCTAGAGGTGCGCGGTGACTCAAACCTCGCAATATCCCAGATAAATGGATAGTTCGATGCAAAAGACCCAAAAATGGCGGCATATAGAGATGACATATTAAAAATATCGGCTTGGTTCGAGGGGCTCGAGTTTCACCATGTTGCTCGAGATAGTAACCAGGCAACGGACATACTTGCTCGAATGGGGGCCAAGCGCGACCCCGTCCCGCCTAACACCTTCGTGGAAAGGCTCTTCAAGCCATCGGTAGTATGGCAGGATGAAAGCGGCAACACTAGTCCGGACCTGATAACACCCCCAGCAGCCGAACAAAATACAGGTATCATCGGGGGTTCAGATTCCGAAATAACACCCTCTGCTCATGAAATCATGGATGTTATCGCTCCATGGACCGAACCCTTCCTGGCCTACCTTAATAGGCAGGAGCTTCCCGATGATCAAAATGAGGCCCGTTGCATAGTTCGATGTTCTAAAGCCTATAAAGTCCATGAAGGTGAACTGTACAAGAAAAGTGCTACCGGAGTCCTCCAAAAATGCATTTCCGAAGAGGAGGGACGACAACTATTGGCTGAAATACATGCTGGTCTGGGCGGCCATCACGCCACAGCTCGGGCCCTTGTAAGCAAGGCCTTCCGGACTGGTTTCTTCTAGCCAACGGCCCGAGCAGACGCACAAGCCCTCGTGCAACGTTGCGTAGGATGTCAGCTTTTCGCCAATCAAAGTCATATGCCTCCCACCGCATTTAGAACAATCCCCATCACTTGGCCTTTCGTGGTCTGGAGGCTGGACATGGTCGGACCCCTTAAAGGGGGAAGCCACAAAAATAAACATTTATTGGTCATGGTGGATAAATTCACTAAATGGATAGAGGCCAAACCAGTAAAAACGGCTGAAGCAGGGCCAGTGATTGACTTTATATCCGGTGTGGTACACCATTATGGCATCCCGCACAACATCATCACTGATAATGGCTCCAATTTTACAGCTAATGAGGTGAAAAACTGGTGTGCTAACTTGGGCACTAAGCTCGGCTATGCATCCGTCTACCACCCTCAAACTAACAGTCAGGTTGAACGGGAAAATGGCCTGATAATGAGTAGCATTAAACCCAGACTGGTGCGCTCCCTGCAGGAGTCAGATAAGCATTGGGTTGAGGAACTTGATTCTATGCTCTAGGGGCTGCGGACTACGCCTAATTGAACGACCGGATACACACCTTTTTTCATGGAGTACGACGCAGAAGCTGTTTTGCCCTGCGACATTATTCATGACTCACCTCGAGTGCGCATGTACAAAGAGCGAGAAGCCAAGCTCGATCGGCAGGATGACCTAGACAGCCTTGAAGAGGGGCATGATATTGCAAAGGCCCGTTCTGTATTCTATCAGCAACAGGCCAGGCGATACCAAGGCAGAGAAGTGCGGGCCAAGACATACAATGTAGACGATCTCGTCTTACGTCTCCTGGAGAAGAAGGACAAGCTCAAACCAAAATGGGAGGGGCCCTTCATCATAGATAAAGTTTTCATAGGAGGAGCCTATCGCCTTCGTAATGCATTGGACAATCGCCTTGAGCCGAATCCATGGAACCCTGCTCGGCTTCGACGGTTCTACGCATAGTTCGGCCGCCTCCTTTATGTTTCTTTGACTAGGCTACTTTTTTCTCCTCTTCTTTCTTTCTTTCTTTCTTTCTTTCTTTCTTTCTATTTTCCCTTTTTATATCCCAGGGTATGTGCGGATCTACCGAACTGTTAGGGGTACACATCTTTAAATGTATACACCCCATTACAACTGGGGGCTTCAATGACAAAGTTTCTTACTAAAAAGCTTATTGCTTTCATTGCTTACGTTGTTCGCTTTATATATCTTTTGCCATTATATGCACCTCTATGACTTAAGTTTTTGCCAAGATGGGTTGCCTTGCTCCTGTGTTTACACCTTACGTTCCCGATTGTTCGGCTAAGGTGTAAAGGGAGTACCTCTGCGATTGCTACAACCGGGTAATTCGGATTTGTACCTCAGGCGGGTGAAGCCGAAGGCTAGCGTTCTTAAGAGCATAATCGGTCGGCAAGCAATGACAGATTGTTTGCATTTTTGTAAATACTAAACACTGGATAGGCTACCCATAATACAGATCACAGCCTAGGCATGTATAATTAGGCATGCCAATCCAAGGAAAGGAACCCTTAACGGAACTATTTTCCTTGGAAGATGTTTCTTACATTAAAAAGTAATATAACATAACTCCCCGAGCAAAATTTTGTCTGTTTGAGCAATATGACTGGATTGCCTGGTTTCCGGACATAATGAATGTTTTTTACATTCCTACATGGTATCCAGAAACACTCCACCTTTCTGGTTCGGAGGTTGAAGCCGAAGGCCTGCGATGACAAATTTTGACATGTTCGGTTGGAGATAAGTTCGATGATAAAAGTACATTGATACATTGAATCGAGCGCCTACTCTTTATCTATGCCATCTATAAGACTGTCTAAACTACAATCTTCTTGCGAATATTTCGCAGCTATCATCACTGGATAATATACCAAGTTTACAGGAATTTCTTTTCCATCTGGCCCCCGAGGTCCTACTCGGGCCATATGATTCAGATCGAGTCCGGTGTAGCGCGTTTTCACCATCGCCCACGCCTCTCGTGCACCTTCCCGGCATGCGGACGCCTTCCATAGCTCAAAACAGTGCCGGGAACATTTGAATAGGTTCGCTAACACTACTGCAGGATGCTGCTAATGCAACACTACGATCAGAGACCCTTCAACGAAACTGTGTGCGATGCAATAATCGCAAACGGTGGTGTAAAAAACCCGTCAAAAAGGTGCAAAACGTTTGTGATTACGGATGCATCAAACACGGTTCATATTTTGGTTGCGTGTGTGATGCAGGGCATACAGTTCAGTTCAATTAACTGTTTGCGATGAGGAGGAACAAAAGAAACGGGCTGCGAGATGAAGGCGTGTGCTATGTAGAACATATGGTTCACATGGATGAACCGTTTGTGATGAGGCGGAACAACAAAAACGGGCAGCCAGATGAAGGTGTGTGCGATATACGACATACATTTCACTCGGATGAACTGTTTGCGTTGAGCCAAGAGAACAAAAACGGTTCAACTTAACAAGATGTGTGTGATACACGGCAAACAGGTCTGTAATCAGAAATGTGTGGGAAGACCGATAACAACACAGACGATTGATGTTAACAAGTTGTGTGTGTTGTGAGCTGATACGTCTCCAACGTATCTATAATTTTTTGATTGCTCCATGCTATATTATCTACTATTTTGGGCAATATTGGGATTTATTATCCACTTTTATATTACTTTTGGGACTAACCTATTAACCGGAAGGGCATCCCAGAATTGTTGTTTTTTTGCCTATTTCAGTGTTTCGAAGAAAAGGAATATCAAACGGAGTCGAAACAGAATGAAATCAACTGGAGAAGTTATTTTTGGAAGGAAAGCTACCGGAAAAGCTTGGAGTGCATGTCAAGAAAGAAGGGAGGTGGCCACGAGGGTGGGGGGCGTGCCCACCCCCCTAGGGCGCGCCCCCTGCCTCGTGGACCCCCCGAAATTCCACCGACGTACTTCCTGCACCCATATATACCTACGTACCCTAAAACCTCCAGAACGGAGAATAGATCGGGAGTTCCGCCGCTGCAAACCTCCAGAGCCACCGAAAACCAATCTAGACCCGTTCCGGCACCCTGTCGGAGGGGGAAATCCTTCTCCGGTGGCTATCTTCATCATCCCGGCGCTCTCCATGACGAGGAGGGAGTAGTTCACCCTCGGGGCCGAGGGTATGTACCGGTAGCTATGTGTTTGATCTCTCTCTCTCTCTCTCTCTCTCTCTCGTGTTCTTGATTTGGCATGATCTTGATGTATCGCGAGCTTTGGTATTATAGTTGGATCATTATGATGTTTCTCCCCCTCTACTCTCTTGTAATGGATTGAGTTTCCCCTTTGAAGTTATCTTATCGGTTTGAGTCTTTAAAGACTTGAGAACACTTGATGTATGTCTTGCCGTGTGTACCTGTGGTGACAATGGGATATCACGTGATTCACTTGATGTATGTTTTGGTGATCAACTTGCGGGTTCCGCCCATGAACCTATGCATAGGGGTTGGCACACGTTTTCGTCGTGATTCTCCGGTAGGAACTTTGGGGCACTCTTTGAGGTTCTATGTGTTGGTTGAATAGATGAATCTGAGATTTTGTGATGCATATCGTATAATCATACTCACGGATACTTGAGGTGACATTGGAGTATCTAGGTGACATTAGGGTTTTGGTTGATTTGTATCTTAATGTGTTATTCTAGTACAAACTCTAGGGCTGTTTCTGACACTTATAGGAATAGCCCAACGGATTGATTCGAAAGAATAACTTTGAGGTTGTTTCGTACCCTACCATAATCTCTTCGTTTGTTCTCTGCTATTAGTGACTTTGGAGTGACTCTTTGTTGCATGTTGAGGGATAGTTATATGATCCGATTATGTTATTATTGTTGAGAGAACTTGCACTAGTGAAAGTATGAACCCTAGGCCTTGTTTCAACACATTGCAATACCGTTTACGCTCACTTTTACCACTTGCTACCTTGCTGTTTTTATATTGTCAGATTACAAAAACCTATATCTACCATCCATATTGCACTCGTATCAACATCTCTTCGCCGAACTAGTGCACCTATACAATTTACCATTGTATTGGGTGTTTTGGGGACACAAGAGACTCTTTGTTATTTGGTTGCAGGGTTGCTCGAGAGAGACCGTCTTCATCCTACACCTCCCACGGATTGATAAACCTTAGGTTATCCACTTGAGGGAAATTTGGTAGTGTCCTACAAACCTGTGCAGTTGGAGGCCCAACAACGTCTACAAGAAGAAGGTTGCATAGTAGACATCAAGCTCTTTTCTGGCGCCGTTGCTGGGGAGGTGAGTGCTTGAAGGTATATCTTTAGATCTTGCAATCAAATCTTTTTGTTTCTTGTTTTAGCACTAGTTTAGTTTATAAAAGAAAACTACAAAAAAATGGAATTGAGTTTGTCTCATACGCTTCATCTTTTTAATATCTTTCGTGAGTATGATGGAAAGGAAAATTGTGCCAAAGTACTAGAAGAAGAATTACATAGAATGCTTGGCATAAAATATGTGAATGATGAGCATGATTGCAACGTTGTTAGTATGAATTCTTTGAATACCCATGATGCTAATGATATGCAAAGCCACAAGCTTGGGGAAGCTATGTTTGATGAAGATGATATTTTTTGTCCCCCAAGCTTTGATGAGCAAATTTACTATGATGAAAGCATGCCTCCTATCTATGATGATTATTGTGATGACACCTATGCTATAAAGAACAATGATAACCATGAAACTTGTCATCTTGATCTTAATTTTCAATCACACGATAGTTATTTCGTTGAGTTTGCTCCCACGACTATTCACGAGAAGAAATTTGCTTATGTGGAGAGTAGTAAATTTTCTATGGTTGTAGATCATGAAAAGAATGCTTTAGGTGCTGGTTATATTGTTGAATTCATTCATGATGCTACTGAAAATTATTATAAGGGAGGAATATATGCTTGTAGGAATTGCAATAATATCAAGTTTCCTCTCCATGTGCTTAAAGTTTTAAAGTTATGCTTGTTTTGCCTTCCTATGCTAGTTGATTATTGTTCCCACAAGTTGTTTGCTCACAAAATCCCTATGCATAGGAACTGGGTTAGGCTTAAAAGTGCTAGTCATATGCTTCATGATGCTCCCGTTATGTTTCAATTCTTATCTTTTATGTGAGCATCATTGTCATCATCATGCCTAGCTAGAAAGGCATTAAAGAAAAGCGCTTGTTGGGAGACAACCCAATATTTACCCTTACTGTTTTTGTGTGTTCACATGATTATGCTACTGTAGTAATCATGTTTTATAGCTTTTGTTTCAATAAAGTGCCAAGTAAGACCTTTAGGATAGCTCACGGTAATAGTTATTTGATTCTGCTGTAAAAAACAGAAACTTTGCACGCACGAGATTAGTTTTCATAAATCACAGGAACGTGATTTTCAGTTGATTATTTTTGCAGTAGATCAATAAACAAATTATCTAGGACTTCCTAATTTGGTAGAATTTTTCAGGTTCCAGAAGTTTGCGTTTGATACAGATTACTACAGACTGTTCTGTTTTTGACAGATTCTGTTTTCTATGTGTTGTTTGCTTATTTTGATGAATCTATGAGTAGTATCGGAGGGTATGAACCATAGAGAAGTTGGATACAGTAGATATTACACCAATATGAATTTAGAATGAGTTCACAACAGTACCTAAGTGGTGATTTATTTTCTTATACTAACGGAGCTTACGAGATATTCTGTTAAGTTTTGTGTTGTGAAGTTTTCAAGTTTTGGGTAAAGATTCGATGGACTATGGAATAAGGAGTGAAAAGAGCCTAAGCTTGGGGATGCCCAAGGCACCCCAAGGTAATATTCAAGGATAACCAAGAGCCTAAGCTTGGGGATGCCCCGGATGGCATCCCCTCTTTCGTCTTCGTTCATTGGTAACTTTACTTGGAGCTATTTTTTTATTCACCACATGATATGTGTTTTGCTTGGAGCGTCATTTTATTTTCTGTTGTTTTTCTTTCTGTTACTTAGAATAATTTTTGCATCTTTATTTTCAATAAAAATGTCAAGGATAGCCTTTACCATGCTTATTTTGCAAATATACATGTTGCTGTTTCAAAATAGAAAGTTTATCGCTGTTGCAAAAATTCCCTAGAAAAGTCAGAATGTCATAAAATGTTGAAACTTGTTGCATATTGAGCTCTGATAAATTTACTACAGTGGGAATTTTCGTTCATAATTTTTGGAGTTAGGGAAGTATTGATACTCTTGCGTTCTTTACAGACTGTACTGTTTTGGCAGATTGCTGTTATGTTTGCATTGTTTTTATATGTTTGCTTGTTTAATGATTCTATTTGAGGATAGGAGTATTAAATGTGCAGAGACATTTAGTATGCAATGTTGAATAATAATTTTTTTATATTCTACAATAGAGAATGATAAGGTTTTTGCATTTGTTTATACTAACTTATCTCACAAGTTCTTGTTGAGTTTGGTGTGAATGAAGCTTATGAGATTTAGGGAGACCGTGATATGAAAGGAATTAAGGAGACACAAAATCTCAAGCTTGGGGATGCCCAAGGCACCCCAAGATAATATTTCAAGAAGTCTCAAGCATCTAAGCTTGGGGATGCCCCGGTAGGCATCCCACCTTTCTTCTTCAACAACTATCGGTTAGTATCGGTTGATCCTAAGTTTTTGCTTCTTCACTTGATGTGTGCTATCCTTGAAACGTCATTTTATTTTGCTTTGCTTGCTGTTTGAAAAAAATACCAAGATCTGAAATTCTTAAATGAGAGAGTCCTCACATAGCTAAATAATTATCCGACTACTCATTGATCTTCACTTATATCTTTCGCAGTAGTTTGTCGTTTGCTCTAGTGCTTCACTTATATCTTTTAGAGCATGATGGTAGTTTTATTTTGAAGAAATAGATGAACTCTCATGCTTCACTTAGATTATTTTGAGAGTCTTAAATAGCATGGTAATTTTCTTAAATAACTTAATATGCTAGGTATGCAAGAATAGTAAAAACTTTCTTATGAGTGTGTTGAATACTAAGAGAAGTTTGATGCTTGATGATTGTTTTGAGATATGGAGGTAATAATATCAAAGTCGTGCTAGTTGAGTAATTGTGAATTTGAGAAATACTTGTGTTGAAGGTTGCATGTCCGGTAGCATGCACGTATGGTAAACGTTATGTGACAAATTTGAAACATGGGATATTCTTTGAGTGTCTTCCCTTGTGTGGAGGTCGGGGGCGCGCGATGGTTAACTCCTACCAACCTCCCCCCTAGGAGCATGCGCGTAATGCTTGGTTTTGATGACTAGTAGATTTTTGCAATAAGTATGTGAGTTCATTATGACTAATGTTGAGTCCATGGATTATACGCACTTTTCTTCCTTCCACCATTGCTAGCCTCTCTAATACCGCGCACTTTCCGCCGGTATTATACACCCACCATATACCTTCCTCAAAACAGCCACCATACCTACCTATTATGGCATTTCCATAGCCATTCCGAGATATATTTCCATGCAACTTTCCACCGTTCCGTTCATCATGACACATTCGTAATTGTCATATTGCCTTGCATGATCATGTAGTTGACATAGTATTTATGGCAAAGCCACCATTCATAATTCTTTCATACATGTCGCTCATGAATCATTGTCCATCCTGATACACCGCCGGAGGCATGCATATAGAGTCATACTTTGTTCTAGTATCGAGTTGTAATCATTGAGTTGAAAATAAATAGAAGTGTGATGATCATCATTCTAGAGCATTGTCCCAAGTGAGGAATAAAAAAAGAGAAAGGCCATAAAAAAAGAGAAGGCCCAAAAAAAGAGAAAGGCCATAAAAAAAGAGAAGGCCCAAAAAATGAGAGAAAAAGAGAGAAGGGACAATGCTACTATCTCTTTTTCCACACTTGTGCTTCAAAGTAGCACCATGTTCTTCGTGTTAGAGAGTCTCTTGTTTTGTCACTTTCATATACTATGGGAATTTTTCATTATAGAACTTGGCTTGTATATTCCTACAATGGGCTTCCTCAAATGCCCTAGGTCTTGTGAGCAAGCAAGTTGGATGCACACCCACTTAGTTGCATTTTGTTGAGCTTTCATACATTTATAGCTCTTAGTGCATCCGTTGCATGGTAATCCCTACTCCTCACATTGATATCTATTAATGGGCATCTCCATAGCCCGTTGATACGCCTAGTTGATGTGAGACCATCTTCTCCCTTTTTTTCTACACAACCACCATATTCCACATATAGTGCTATGTCCATGGCTCACGCTCATGTATTGCGTGAAAGTTGAAAGAGTTTGAAAATTCTAAAGTGTGATACAATTGCTTGGCTGAAACCGGGGTTGTGCATGATTTGAGTATTTTGTGTGACGAAGAAGATGGAGCATGACTAAACTATATGATTTTGTAGGGATGAACTTTCTTTGGCCATGTTATTTTGAGAAGACATAATTGCTTAGTTAGTATGCTTGAAGTATTATTATTTTTATGTCAATATGAACTTTTGTCTTGAATCTTTCTAATCTGAATATTCATACCACAATTAAGAAGAATTACATTGAAATTATGCCAAGTAGCATTCCACATCAAAAATTATCTTTTTTATCATTTACCTACTCGAGGACGAGCAGGAATTAAGCTTGGGGATGCTTGATACGTCTCCAATGTATCTATAATTTTTGATTGCTCCATACTATATTATATACTGTTTTGGGCAATATTGGGCTTTATTATCCACTTTTATATTACTTTTGGGACTAACCTATTAACCGGAGGCCCATCCCAGAATTGCTATTTTTTTGCCTATTTCAGTGTTTCGAAGAAAAGGAATATCAAACGGAGTCGAAACGGAATGAAATCAACTGGAGAAGTTATTTTTGGAAGGAAAGCTACTGGAAAAGCTTGGAGTGCACGTCAGGAAAGAAGGGAGGTGGCCACGAGGGTGGGGGGCGCACCCACCCCCTAGGGCGAGCCCCCTGCCTCGTGGGGCCCCCGAAACTCCACCGACGTACTTCCTGCACCCATATATACCTACATACCCTAAAACTTCCAGAACAGAGAATAGATCGGGAGTTCCGCCGCCGCAAACCTCCAGAGCCACCAAAAACCAATCTAGACCCATTCCGGCACCCTGCCGGAGGGGGAAATCCTTCTCCGGTGGCTATCTTCATCATCCCGGCGCTCTCCATGACGAGGAGGGAGTAGTTCACCCTCGGGGCTGAGGGTATGTACCAGTAGCTATGTGTTTGATCTCTCTCTCTCTCTCTCTCTCTCTCTCTCTCGTGTTCTTGATTTGGCACGATCTTGATGTATCGCGAGCTTTGCTATTATAGTTGGATCATTATGGTGTTTCTCCCCCTCTACTCTCTTGTAATAGATTGAGTTTCCCCTTTGAAGTTATCTTATCGGATTGAGTCTTTAAAGACTTGAGAACACTTGATGTATGTCTTGCCGTGCGTATATGTGGTGACAATGGGATATCACGTGATTCACTTGATGTATGTTTTGGTGATCAATTTGCGGGTTCCGCCCATGAACCTATGCATAGGGGTTGGCACACATTTTTGTCATGATTCTCCGGTTGGAACTTTGGGGCACTCTTTGAGGTTCTATGTGTTGGTTGAATAGATGAATCTGAGATTTTGTGATGCATATCGTATAATCATACCCACGGATACTTGAGGTGACATTGGAGTATCTAGGTGACATTAGGGTTTTGGTTGATTTGTATCTTAAGGTGTTATTCTAGTATGAACTCTAGGGCTGTTTGTTACACTTATAGGAATAGCCCAACAGATTGATTCAAAAGAATAACTTTGAGGTGGTTTCATACCCTACCATAATCTCTTCGTTTGTTCTCCGCTATTAGTGACTTTGGAGTGACTCTTTGTTGCATGTTGAGGGATAGTTATATGATCCGATTATGTTATTATTGTTGAGAGAACTTGCACTAGTGAAAGTATGAACCCTAGGCCTTGTTTCAACTCATTGCAATACCGTTTACGCTCACTTTTACCACTTGCTACCTTGCTGTTTTTATATTTTCAGATTACAAAAACCTATATCTACCATCCATATTGCACTTGTATCACCATCTCTTCGCCGAACTAGTGCACCTATACAATTTACCATTGTATTGGGTGTGTTGGGGACACAAGAGACTCTTTGTTATTTGGTTGCAGGGTTGCCTGAGAGAGACCATCTTAATCCTATGCCTCCCACGGATTGATAAACCTTAGGTCATCCACTTGAGGGAAATTTGCTACTGTTGAGGGAGTCCTGGATTAGGGGGTATCCGGACAGCCGGACTATAACCTTTGGCCGGACTGTTGGACTATGAAGATACAAGATTGAAGACTTCGTCCCGTGTCCGGGTGGGACTCTCCTTGGTGTGGAAGGCAAGCTTGGCAGTACGGATATGTAGATCTCCTTCCTTGTAACCGACTCTGTGTAACCCTAGCCCCCTCTGGTGTCTATATAAACCGGAGTGTTTAGTCCGTAGGACCAAGAACAACAATGGTACCATAGGCTAGCTTCTAGGGTTTAGCCTCTCTGATCTCGTGGTAGATAAACTCTTGTAATACTCATACTATCAACATCAATCAAGCAGGAGTAGGGTTTTACCTCCATCGAGAGGGCCCGAACCTGGGTAAAAACATCGTGTCCCTTGTCTCCTGTTACCATCCGCCTAGACGCACAGTTCGGGACCCCCTACCCGAGATCCGCCAGTTTTGGCACCGACGTTGGTGCTTTCATTGAGAGTTCCACTGTCCCGTCACCACAAGGAAGGATGTCTCGTCTCGCCTTTAAAGACGACATTACCACTGGGGGGCCTTGGCTGTCGGCCAAACTCTCCGGCTGGGCGGTATCATCATGACCGCCTGTTCGGCTGCTGCACCGACGATGACTTCTCGGGTCATCGAAAACAGCCTCCACGTCAACTCGAAACTTGCCGAGCAGATGGATCCAATGGAGCTCTCTTCCCTAAACGAGCTCTTGGATCGCATCGCCGCCTTGGGAGTCGCTATGAACTATGATCGGATTGGGCTTAAACCTGATCAAAGGGAGATTAACTCTCCACCAGTCACCCATCACATTGCGGTGGTGGAGGAACAATGCGGCGACTCTTCCTCTATCTCGAGGACTAACTATGTCCGGATTCCTAAGCTCTCCAAGCCGGACACCCGTTTACGGGAGGACAACACCCGAGCCCTAAACCTAGAGTCAGGCAGCAGGCCAGAATTATCGGGCAACATCCCGGAACCCGAACTTCCCAGACTGGAAACTCCTCGGCCCCTCGGTCTCAGATCGGGTAAGGGTTCGGACTCAATTCCACCCACCCACCCAAGCATAAGCGATCTTTCCCAGATCAGGCAAGAGCCCCAGGAAACAGTACATCACTATTGGGCCAGATTCCTCCTTGTGATGAACAAGGTTAAGGACTGTTGTGAGGAAGACGCAATCTTATTTTTCTGCAATAATTGCACGGACAAGGGAATCCTTAACGCCATAAATTGCCGTGACATATCACGCTTCGCTGACTTGGCATCCATAGTATGAAAGTACTGTGCGATGAAAAGCGCCTGGAAAACCGAAACGAAATTTTGGGATAATCCGGCCCCGAATATACACCCAGTCTGAAGTAAAAGGGTGCACTATCATAAGACACCCGAGTTAATCCCAAAAAAGCAAAAACCCTCTACGGGGCGTGGAACCGTATTGGAGGGATGGCTCAGCGGACCCTGCAAAATTCATAGTACAGTGGATACCATACCAACATACAACCTTAGAGCATGTTGGATACTCCAGCAGGTGGCCAAAAGTGGCGAGGATCTTCTTATCCCAGATGCCACAGAGCACCATCCCGGGGATAACAATACGGTATTAACAGTCTTTGAGACCTTCGCATCAAATAATAGGCGCAAGCCAAACCTCCGCAGCCTTGCCGAAATCTGCCACGTGGTAGCAATAAATCCATGGAGTGACACGGCTATTACCTTCAATGCCAGTGACGAACCTAAATTCCGAACAGCCCGAGCACCAGCTACACTGGTCCTCAGTCCAATTGTGGACGACTTTTGACTCACCAAAGTACTCATGGACGGCGGCAGTGGATTAAACCTCATCTATGAGGAAACTCTTCAAAAAATGGAAATAGACTGGAACCGTATTGAGCGAAACAGCACAACCTTCAGAGGAATCATCCCCAGTCGGGAAGCATGTTGTGCTGGGAAAATCACACTAGATGTGGTATTTGGCACACCGGAGAACTATAGGTCCGAAGAAATTACATTCCAAGTGGCCCCGTTCAGTAGTGGATACCACACCCTTTTAGGGCGGGAGGCGTTCACGATCTTCCAAGCCATACCCCATTACGGAATCATCACTCTCGCTAGTGATCCGGACACAGCACTCCGCGCCGAAAACAAAACAGCCGCATTGGCCCTCAAGGCCTTATCCAAAGCCCTTGCGGCCGAGGAATTAACGGTGCTACGCTCCATAGTGGACAGGGACGACGTAATACTTGACAAGAGATCCAAGTCTACCTCTTTTAAACCAGCGAATGAAATAGTCAAATTCCAAGTCCACCCAACGGACCCTACAAAAACAACCTCCATCGGGGCATAGGTAAACCCCGCCGTGGACGCCGCACTATGAGAATTCCTGCGCGAGAATCGGGACATATTCGCCTGGCATCCCTCAGATATGCCAGGAATCCCACGCAGGCTGGCCGAGCACAACCTTAATATTCTAAAGGGATTCAAGCCGGTCAAGCAGACTCTTCGGCGTTTCTCTGAACCTAAGAGACAAGCTATGGAAGAGGAACTAGCCAAGTTATTGGAGGCCGGATTCATTAGACAAATAAAACATCCGGACTGGCTAGCAAACCTGGTGATGGTACCAAAGAAGGACAAATCCTGGCACCTATGCGTCAATTTCAAGGACCTCAACAAGGCCTGCCCAAAGGATCCCTTCCCCCTCCCCTGCATTGATCAAATTATCGATGCTACCGCAGGACACGATTCATTGTGTTTCCTCGAAGCATACTCCGGCTACCACCAAATCAAGATGGCGGAGTCCGACCAAGCTGCAACGGCATTCATCACACCATACGCCCCCTTCTGTTTCAACACAATGCCTTTTGGGCTTAAAAACGCCGGTGCAACATATCAGCGCATGATTCAGACATGTCTGGAAAAACAGATCGGCAAAACAGTGGAGGCATACATATATGATGTGGTCGTTAAAAACAAACACGTCGACCCTCTAGATGACGACTTGAGGCTCTCGTTCGACAACCTCCGAACAGACGACATCAAGCTCAATCCGGAAAAATGTATTTTCGACGTACCAGCCGGAAAGCTCCTGGGCTTCATTGTCTCCAGTAGAGGAATTGAAGCAAATCCGGCCAAAATCCGAGCTCTGTCACAGTTGGCTATCCCAACGGACCTCAAAAAAATCCAGAAATTAACCAGATGTGTGGCGGCTCTAAGCCGATTTATCTCCCGCTTAGGAAAAAAGGCATTACCCCTTTATCGCCTCCTCCGGCGCACCGAACACTTCGAGTGGAAGGATGCTGCCACAGCCGGATTGGAAGAAATAAAAGCCATACTGGCAACCAACCCAATCCTGGCTGCACCAAACATCGGCGAACCAATGTTGTTGTACATTGCAGCAACTCATCAGGTTGTAAGCACAGTCCTCGTCGTCGAACGAGAAACGAATGGACATAAATTCGCCCTTCAAAAGCCAGTATATTATGTATCCACTGTCCTCACTCCATGCAAATCACGGTATCCACATTATCAAAAGATAGCCTATGCAGTATTCATGGCATCCCGGAAGCTGCAACACTACTTTCAAGAGTGTTCAATTACAGTAGCCTCGGAAGTGCCACTTAATGATATTATAAACAACCGTGACGCCGCGGACCAGATTGAGCTCCTCCCGTTCGACATAACATACAAACCTCGGCGAGCCATTAAGTTGCAAGTATTGGCCGACTTTGTCGCCGAATGGACGGAAGCCGAACTCCCTAAAGAGTACGGTGCATACTCCAATTGGATCATGCACTTCGACGGCTCTAAAATGCTGGCCGGTTTGGGGGCTGGCATCGTCCTGACGTCCCCAACCGGAGATACAGTTCAATACGTACTCCAGATACTGTATACAGACTCCAACAACGCAGCCGAATACGAGGCCTTGCTGCATGGTCTTCGGATGGCAGTTTCAATGGGCATTTGATGCCTGGAGGTGCGTGGGGACTCGAACCTCGCAATATCCCAAATAAATGGAGACTTCAATGCTAAGGATCCGAAAATGGCGGCCTATCACAACGCCGTCCTGAAAATGTCAGCTCGGTTCGAGGGGCTCGAATTCCATCATGTGGCTCGGGAAAACAATCGGGCGGCGGATATCCTCGCCCGCATCAGCGCAAAACGCGACGAGGTCCCACCCAACATCTTCTTGGAGAGGCTGTTTAAGACATCCGTGGTATGGGAAGGGTACACCGGTAACAATAGTCCAGACCCAGCCACAATGCCCGATACCGAACACTCTGACATAATCGGAGGCCCCGCCACCGAAATAACACCTTCAGCCCACGTAATAATGGCCATTATCGCCCCGTGGACAGAACCATTCCTGGACCACCTAACTAGGCAGGAACTTCCCGACGACCAAAATGAGGCACGCTGCATAGTGCGGCGATCTAAGTCCTACAGGGTCCATGAGGGAGAGCTTTATAAGAAAAGCACTACCGGAGTACTTCAAAGGTGCATCTCCGAAGAGGAAGGGCGGAAGCTTCTGGCAGAAATTCATGCCGGACTCGGCGGCCACCACGTCACAGCCCGGGCCCTTGTAAGCAAGGCCTTCCATACAGGTTTTTATTGGCCGACGACCCGGGTGGATGCACGGGACTTGGTCCAACGCTGCGTCGGTTGCCAGCTTTTCGCAAACCAAAGCCATATGCCGCCCACCACCCTCCAAACAATCCCCATTACCTGGCCCTTTGCGGTCTGGGGGCTTGACATGGTTGGACCCCTTAAAGGGGGAACCCATAATAAAAAATACTTACTGGTCATGGTGGATAAATTCACCAAATGGATAGAAGCCAAACCTGTTAAAACGGGTTAAATGGTGGTGACGATGCGACGAGACGCGAAGTGGCAGAAGGTGGATCCCGGCGCACCCCTACCTGGCGCGCCAAATGTCGGATTTCGGGTTCCGGCAGACCCTTGAGGTTCGAACTCTAGGGTGCGCGCGGAGATTTCGCCCTCTACCTACCTGCTCCTCGCCGCCTTGCTAGGATCTAAACTACGGAAGGAACAACACAAGAGACACAGAGTTTATACTGGTTCAGGCCACCATTGTGGTGTAATACCCTACTCCAGTGTGTGGTGTGGTGGATTGCCTCTTGGGCTGGTGATGAACAATACAAGGAAGAACAGCCTCGCGAGGGTCTGTTCTTGGCTCGTGCGACAAACTGCTAGGAGGAGTTTAGTCACTCTATCTACTGGTTTCTTGGTAAGGATCCAGATTGCCTCTACCCTGGGGGTGGCTATTCCTATTTATAGGCAAAGGCCCTGGGCCTCTTCCCAAATATTGAGCGGGAAGGGCGCCAACAATTGGCCATTTTGAAGGGGAACAGCGGGTACACTTATCCTGACTAAAGTTGGTCCTCGCCTGTCAAGGCTCTGGTGGTGACGCCCGCTTGGGCTCCACAATGACTTCCTCCCTGCCGTTGGGCTGGTCTTGGTCTTGTTGCACCGAAACGGATGCCTTTGCTTGATGCTCTCGCCTACGCTTGCTCCCTTTGCACCAAAGAGGAAAGGAGGACACTGCGCGGGCTGGCGCCCGACTGGCGCCTTTGGTCGTCATGGCTTGCGTCATGGGCACCTCGCGAGGTACCCCGCCTTGAACTCTCCGCCTCCTCGTTAGCCAACCTGATGAGGCCGTGTCTGAGGAAGCTCCTTGTCGTCCGCCCCGCTAGGCTTGGCCCCTCGCGAGGGTCTTGAGCTTGTGTGGATGAAGACGGGTCGTACTGGGCCCCCTTTGAGCCACGCCGCGGGCCGCAGGCAGGCAAGTCTGGGGACCCCCGTTCCCAGAACACCGACAGTAGCCCCCGGGCCCAAGGCGCGCCCGGACTTGGCCGAGTAGAGAGGCGAAAGGGCAAGTGCGAAGCGCCGCAGGCCCTAACAGCCTGCGGCCTTGGGCGCCGCGTGGCGGTTGATTGGACGTGGGCGGCACTGTTCCCCCACGCCTCCTTATTTTGTGCCTTGCTAGGCGGACTCGTAGTCGCACACAGCCGCTCCCCTTTTTGTTGCCCGAGCGTCCCCCGCCCTTCTTCCTCTCAAACTCCAGCTTCCTCTCCCAATCCAATCTCAAACCTTCCCCCCCCCTTTCTGCCGCCATGGCTCCGCCGAAGAAGGGAAGAGGGAAGAAGCCTATGCCGCCGCCTCACTCACCGTCGCTGGCGGCCCCTGCCGTCGATCGGTCGATCATAATCAATCGAGAGGGCTTGAGCAAGGTCAACTCGGCTTTGGCTACCATCTTCAATGAATGCGGGAGGATGACGGCCTGGCCCTCGTCCCACTTCTCCATCGACAGGATAGTCACTGAGGTCCGGTATTTCGTCGACGCCCTATAGGCGGGACTAGTTCCCCCCTTTTTCGATTTCTTCAACGCCGTGCTCTCCCACTATCAGATCCACATGATGCATCTGGGTCCTGAATCCATTACCCTTCTCGCGGTCTTCGCCTTCGTTTGCGAAGCAATGATGGGCATCCTTCCTTCGGTTGCCTTGCTGCGCCACTTCTTCTCTCTGCGCCTTGTCGATCCCACCCAATGCTTGGGGTGCGTGAGCTTCATTGCTGCGCCTGAGACGGCAGCTTCAGGGATCAACTTCAGTCTTCCTCCGCCCGCACCTGGGTTTCGCGAGCGGTGGCTGTATGTGGACGTAGGGGTGCCCAGCCCCCTGCTGTCGGAGCCATCTTCGCCTGCTGTCCCCAACTCAGGCTGGGGCCAGGAGACGCTCACGAGTTCCCGGTTCATCTTCGTCTGGCGTCGCTTCGAGTTCTTGAGGGGGCTCGGCGTGACGGCGCCCAAGGTGGTGAAGGAGTTCCTGCTACACCGCGTTGCCCCTCTCCAACGCCATTCTCACTGGATGTGGGTCTTCAGCGAGCGTGAGGATCGTATGAGGCTCCAAAAAGAGGACCTGACGCCTGAAGCGCTGAGGAAGGCGCTCTTGGTCTTGACTGGGGACCCCAACCCCGACAGCATCCGGCATGGGGGGGCCTTGCTGTACCTCTGCTCGAATAGAGACGACTTTGTGAAGCAGATGCCCATCTTCGACGAATGGGGGCTGCGCCCCGCTGGCCTCCAGGGGCCTTGCAAGAACCCAGTGGTGGTGGCCGCCCTTGCAGTCGGCCAGGGCGACTCTTCCTCAAGTGGCGGAGCAGGAAGGCATGAACCGCCGGAGGCCGGGGGGGCCTCCGCCGAGGTTACGGCGCCGGACGGCGCTCATGAGGGAGCAGCTCCTGAGGCCCGCGCTGCTGTGGCTGAGGGCGGCGAGCAGCCGCCCGCAGCGCCTGCGGCTGGGGCCCCTGAGGCCTCAGCTACTCTTCTTGGTGAGGCGACCGGTAGCGCGCATCAGGCAGACGCCCCAGACGTGGGTCGCCTTGACGCTTCTTCCTCGCCGCAAGCTGACCCCTGCGCTCAACTCCTGGGTCGCTTCCACGTGGACTTTGAGGCCCTCCGGAAGAGGAGGGAGTCCCTGGGTGACGATTACCCTTGTCGCCTGCTGAAGCATAGGAAGTACTTTGCCACCAATGAGTAAGCCTTCTCCCTTCCCAGCTCCTGATTCTTCCGTTGCTTTTCCTGATCCTTTACTCCGCAGGGCCCTTCCCGCCGAGCTCACGGAGATGGTTGAGGAGCCATCCCCCTTGTCTCCGCCCTCTCCATCATCTTCAAGCACTCTGAGCAGCAGAGCCCTTGTGGTGAGGCCGGTCGGAGAGACGAACCATCCCGAGGCGCATCGCGACCCCACGTGCCTCGCGACCTTCTTTCGCGAGCCTTCTCGTGGCATAGCCAGCCTGCCATGGACTTCTCGTCTGGTCGTGGATCGTGATTGGCTAGGGTACTCCCTACGCTCCACATTTGGGGATGGACTGGTTCCAGGCCGGGCTTCTGGCGAGGCGTGCCCGGTCGCCTCGAGGGCGCCAGCCCCCAGCCCCCTGCCCGGAGGGGGAGTGCTGATCCGTGCCCCCTGGCGCTCGCTTGGGGAGGATGATGGTGTGGAAGACGTGCTCGAGCGCGCCCGGGAGCGCCGCGCTCTTCGCCAAGGGTTTCTCCGGAGGGCGGCTGATGCGGTGAGCCTGCTTGGTGAAGAGCTCGCTGATGAGGACGCGCGCCTTGAGGCCGAGGGCCTACGCCTGGTTGCAGAGAGGCGCGAGTTGGAGGCGGCTGTCGCCCTCGCGCGCTATCAGCGCGATCTTGGCGATGAGGAGGCCAAGGCGTCACTAGCGGCCTCCCGGGAGGCCCGTTCCCGGGCCGTCGAGGAGGCCCGGGAAGCTGACCGGCGGCGAGCGGCGACCGAGGAGCGGGCACGGGAACTCCTGGCCCGGTGCCACTCACTGGAGGAGCAGGTGGAGCTGCATGAGGCGGCCCTCACGTCGATGAAGGTGGCTTCAGGTGACCCAGCGGAGCTCCAGAAGCGCGAGGAAGCGCTGACGCTGGAAGCCGCTGAACGCGCACGCGAGTATGAATGCCTGGATAAGAGGGAGCGCTTGGTGATGTAGGCTGAGGATGATGTCGCTGCGCGGGAAGCCCACGTCCTGGAGGAGGTTGGTCGTTGGGTGGCGACGGCGCGCTTGAACCTTGAGCGCGAGTTCGAGGAGAGGCTGGGGCTGATCCGGACCGAGGCCGAAGGTAGGACCGCTGTCCTGAGGGTCAAGCTAGAGGAAGCGATGCGGCGAGTCGATGCTTTGCGGGCCGCACTACAGGCGGCGCAGGGGGAGTCAACTACCTCCCATGCCGAGGTGCTTCTCCTTCACCAGCGGGTGGACGAGGCTGAGGCCGTCACGTGCCAAAATGCGGACGAGATACGCTAGCGGCGGCTCTTAGAACATGAGCACGCCCCCATGCTCACCATGCTTCGGGAGAGAGCCAACATGGCCTTGGGCAACATCTGCGAGGCGGCTGTCGGCGAGCCGCATGATACGTCTCCAACGTATCTATAATTTTTGATTGCTCCATGCTACTTTATCTACCGTTTTAGGCAATATTGGGCTTTATTATCCACTTTTATATTATTTTTGGGACTAACCTATTAACCGGAGGCCCAGCCCAGATTTGCTGTTTTATGCCTGTTTCAGTGTTTCGAGGAAAAGGAATATCAGACGGAGTCAAAACGGAACGAAATCAACTGGAGAAGTTATTTTTGGAAGGAAACCCACCTGATGGACTTGGACCCCACGTTAGGAGATACGGGAGGTGCTCACGAGGGTGGGGGGCGCGCCCTCCCCCCTGGGTGCGCCCCCCTGCCTCGTGGGGCCCCCGTAGCTCCACCGACGTTCTCCCTGCACCCATATATACCTACGTACCCAAAAACTTCCAGAACAGAAGATAGATCGGGAGTTCCGCCGCCGCAAGCCTCTGTAGCCACCAAAAACCAATCGGGACCTTGTTCCGGCACCCTGCCGGAGGGGGATCCCATCATCGGAGGCCATCTTCATCATCCCGGCGCTATCCATGATGAGGAGGGAGTAGTTCACCCTCGGGGCTGAGGGTATGTACCAGTAGCTATGTGTCTGATCTCTCTCTCTCTCTCGTGTTCTCTCTCGTGTTCCTCTATGGCACGATCTTGATGTATCCCGAGCTTTGCTATTGTAGTTGGATCTTATGATGTTTCTCCCCCTCTACTCTCTTGTGATGAATTGAGTTTCTCCTTTGAAGTTTTCTTATCGGATTGAGTCTTTATGAGAAGACTTGATGTATGTCTTGCCGTGATTATCTGTGGTGACAATGGGATATCATGTGCCACTTGATGTATGTTTTGGTGATCAACTTGCGGGTTTCGTGACACTTGGGAACCTATGCATAGGGGTTGGCACACGTTCTTGACTCTCCGGTAGAGGCTTTGGGGAACTCTTTGAAGTACTTTTATGTTGGTTGGATGAATCTGAGATTGTGTGATGCATATCGTATAATCATGCCCACGGATACTTGAGGTGACAATGGAGTATCTAGGTGACATTAGGGTTTTGGTTGATTTGTATCTTAAGGTGTTATTCTAGTACGAACTCTTTTATAGATCGATCCGAAAGAATAGCTTTGTGGTGGTTTTGTACCCGACCATAATCTCTATGTTTGTTCTCCGCTATTAGTGGCTTTGGAGTGACTCTTTGTTGCATGTTGAGGGCTTGTCATATGTTCTATCTATGTTATTATTGTTGAGAGAACTTACACTAGTGAAAGTATGAACCCTAGGCCTTGTTTCCTATCATTGCAATACCGTTTACGCTCACTTTTATCGCTCGCTACCTTGTTGTTTTTATTATTTCAGATTACAAAAACCTATATCTACTATCTATTTTGCACTTGTATCACCATCTCTTCGCCGAACTAGTGCACCTATACAATTTACCATTGTATTGGGTGTGTTGGGGACACAAGAGACTTTTTGTGATTTGGTTGCAGGGTTGTTTGAGAGAGACCATCTTCATCCTACGCCTCCTACGGATTGATAAACCTTAGGTCATCCACTTGAGGGAAATTTGCTACTGTCCTACAAACCCGTGCACTTGCAGGCCCAACAATGTCTACAAGAAGAAGGTTGTATAGTAGACATCAAGCTCTTTTCTGGCGCCGTTGCCGGGGAGGTGAGTGCTTGAAGGTATATCTTTAGATCTTGCAATCAAATCTTTTTGTTTCTTGTTTTAGCACTAGTCTAGTTTATAAAAGAAAACTACAAAAAAATGGAATTGAGTTTGTCTCAAACGCTTCACCTTTTTAATATCTTTCGTGAGTATGATGGAAAGGAAAATTGTACTCAAGTGCTAGAAGAAGAAATCTATAGAATGTTTGGTACTAAATCTTTGGATGATGAGCATGATTGCAATGTTGTTAGTATGAATTCCTTGAATATCCATGATGCTAATGATATGCAAAGCCACAAGCTTGGGGAAGCTATGTTTGATGAATATGATATATTTTGTCCCCCAAGCTTTGATGAGCAAATTTACTATGATGAAAGCATGCCTCCTATCTATGATGATTATTGTGATGATACGTATGCTGTAAAGAAGAAGTTTGCTTATGAGGAGAGTAGTAAAATTTCTATGCTAGTAGATCATGAAAAGAATGCTTTAGGTGCTGGTTATATTGTTGAATTCATTCATTATGCTACTGAAAATTATTATGAGGGAGGAACATATGCTTGTAGGAATTGCAATAATGTCAAGTTTCCTCTTTATGTGCTTAAAATCTTGAAGCTATGCTTGTGTTACCTTCCTATGCTTGTTGATTATTGTGCCCATAAGTTGTTTGCTCACAAAATCCCTATGCATAGGAAGTGGGTTAGGCTTAAATGTGCTAGTCATATGCTTCATGATGCTCCCGTTATGTTTCAATTCTTATCTTTTATGTGAGCATCATTCTCATCATCATGCCTAGCTAAAAGGCATTAAAGAAAAGCGCTTGTTGGGAAACAACCCAATATTTATCCTTACTGTTTTTGTGTGTCCACATGATTATTCTACTGCAGTAATCATGTTTTATAGCTTTTGTTTCAATAAAGTGCCAAGTAGAACCTTTGGGAAGACTTGGGTGAAGTTTATGTGATCTTGCTGTGAAAAAATAGAAACTTTAGCGCTCACGATAATAGCTTCCATGTTTTACTGGAGAGTGCTTTTACGTTGATTCTTTTTTCAGATGATTAATAGACAAATTGGTCAGGTCCAGCAATTTATTTCATAATTTTTGGGGTTCCAGAAGTATACGTTTGATACAGATTACTACAGACTGTTCTGTTTTTGACAGATTCTGTTTTCTATGTGTTGTTTGCTTATTTGATGAATCTATGAGTAGTATCGGAGGGTATGAACCATAGATAAGTTGGAGTACAGTAGATATTACACCAATATGAATTTAGAATGAGTTCATTACAGTACCTAAGTGGTGGTTTTATTTTCTTATACTAACGGAGCTTACGAGTTTTGTTTTGAGTTTTGTGTGGTTGAAGTTTTCAAGTTTTGGGTAACGATTCGATGGACAATGGAATAAGGAGTGGAAAGAGCCTAAGTTTGGTGATGCCCAAGGCACCCCAAGGTAATATTCAATGACAACCAAGCAACTAAGCTTGGGGATGCCCCGGAAGGCATCCCCTCTTTCGTCTTCGTTCATCGGTAAACTTTACTTGGAGCTATATTTTTATTCTCCACATGATATGTGTTTTGCTTGGAGCATCAATTTCTTTTGTTAGTTGTTGCTTGATGTTAGTTATAATTGTGTTTTGCCTCTTTAGTTTCAATAAAAAAGTCAAGGATAGCCTTTGCCATGCTTATTTTGCTAGTATACATGTTGCTGTTTGAAAACAGAAAGTTTACCGCTGTTGCGAAAATTCCCTAGAAAAGTCAGAGAATGGTCTAACGTTGAATCTTTTTGCATATTGAGATCTGATAAATTTATTACAGTGGGAATTTTAGTTCATAATTTTTGGAGTCAGGGAAGTATTGATACTCTTGCATTCTCTACAGACTGTACTGTTTTGACAGATTGCTGTTATGGTTGCATTGTTTGCATATGTTTGCTTGTTTAATGATTCTATTTGAGGATAGGAGTATTAAATATGCAGAGGCATTTAGTATTCAACGTTGAATAATAATTTAAGTTATTTGTTACAGTAGAATATGATAAGGTTTTGCATTGGTTTATACTAACCTATCTCACGAGTTCTTGTTGAGTTTGTTGTGAATGAAGCTTTTGATAAAAAGAGAAACCATGATATGAGAGGAATTAAGGAGACACAAAAGTTCAATCTTGGGGATGCCCAAGGCACCCCAAGATAATATTTCAAGAAGTCTCAAGCATCTAAGCTTGGGGATGCCCCGGCAGGCATCCCACCTTTCTTCTTCAACAACTATCGGTTAGTATCGGTTGAGCCTAAGTTTTTGCTTCTTCACATGAGTTGTGCTATCCTTGCATTGTAGTTTTCTTTAGCTTTGCTTGCTGTTTGAATAAAGTATCGAGATCTGAAATTCTTTAATGAGAGAGAGCCTTACATGAATTGGAATTTGTTAGAATACTCTATGTTCTTCACTTATATCTTTTGAGCTTGATAGTTTTTGCTCTAGTGCTTCACTTATATCGAGCATGGTGGTAGTTTTATTTTGAAGAAATATATGAACTCTCTTGCTTCACTTATATTATTTTGAGAGTCATTAATAGCATGGTAATTTGCTTAATGTTAATATACTTGGTGTTCAATATATGTGAAACTTTCTTTTGAGTGAATTGAATACTAAGATAAATTTAATGCTTAATAATTGTTTTGAGATATGGAGGTAATAATATCAAAGTCGTGCTAGTTGAGTAGTTGTGAATTTGAAAAATACTTGTGTTGAAGTTTGTAAGTCCCGTAGCATGCACGTATGGGTAAAGTTGTGTAACAAATTTGAAGCATGAAGTGTACCTGGCTTGTGCATCCTTATGAGTGGTGGCCGGGGATGAGCGATGGTCTTTTCCTACCAATCTATCCCCCTAGGAGCATTGTGCGTAGTACTTGATTTTTGATGGCTTCTAAATTTTTGCAATAAGTATATGAGTTCTTTTGACTAATGTTGAGTCCATGTATTATACACACTCTCACCTTTCCGCCTTTGCTAGCCTCTTCGGTACCGTGCATTCCCCTTTCTCACATTGAGAGTTGGTGCAAACTTCGCCGGTGCATCCAAACCCCGTGATATGATATGCTCTTTCACACATAAACCTCCTTATATCTTCCTCAAAACAGCCACCATACCTACCTATTATGGCATTTCCATAGCCATTCCGAGATATATTGCCATGCAACTTTCCACCGTTCCGTTCATCATGACATACTTTACTTTTGTCATATTGCCATTGCACGATCTTGTAGTTGACATCGTATTTGTGGCAAAGCCACCATGCATTATTTTTCATACATGTCACTCTTGATTCATTGCACCATCCCGGTACACCGCCGGAGGCATTCATATAGAGTCATATCTTGTTCTAGTTTCGAGTTGTAATTGTTGAGTTGTAAGAAAAATAAAAGTGTGATGATCATCATTATTAGAGCATTGTCCCAAGTGAGGAAAGGATGATGGAGACTGTGATTCCCCCACAAGTCGGGATGAGACTCCGGACGAAAAAAAAGAGGCCAAAGAAGCCAAAAAAAAGAGGCCAAAAAAAAGAGAAAAGGCCCAAATAAAAAAATAAAATATAAAAAATATAAAAAAATGAGAGGAAAAGAGAGAAGGGACAATGTTACTATCCTTTTACCACACTTGTGCTTCAAAGTAGCACCTTGTTCTTCATGTAGTGAGTCTCATATATTGTGCTTCAAAGTAGCACCTTGTTCATGTAGTGAGTCTCATATATTGTCTTGTTCATACTAGTGGGAATTTTTCATTATAGAACTTGGCTTGTATATTCCTACGATGGGCTTCCTCAAATGCCCTAGGTCTTCATGAGCAAGCAAGTTGGATGCACACCCACTAGTTTTCTTTTGTTGAGCATTCATAGCTCTAGTGCATCCGTTGCATGGCAATCCCTACTCACTCATGTTGACATCAATTGATGGGCATCTCCATAGCCCGTTGATTTTCCTCGTCAATATGAGACTTTCTCCTTTTTTGTCTTCTCCACACAATCCCCATCATCATATTCTATTCCACCCATGGTGCTATATCCATGGCTCGCGCTCATGTATTGCGTGAAGGTTGAAAAAGTTTGAGATTATTTGAGTATGAAACAATTGCTTGGCTTGTCATCGGGGGTATAGAAGTTGGGAACATCTTTGTGTGACGAAAATGAAGCATAGCCTATCTATATGATTTTGTAGGGATGAACTTTCTTTGGCCATTTTATTTTGAGAAGACATGATTGCTTTGATTAGTATGCTTGAAGTATTATTATTTTTATGTCAATATGCACTTTTATCTTGAATCATTCGGATCTGAATATTCATACCATGATTAAGAAGATTTACATTGAAATTATGCCAAAGTATCACTCCGCATCAAAAATTCTTTTTTATCATTTAACTACTCGAGGACGAGCAGGAATTACCGCACGCAGTTAACTATGCCGGCAACCTTCAGTTCTTCACCGATGTGGTGACGCAGCTGGAGGCGCCGTCGGTCAGAGCCAACAGGTTGGTGGAGGAGAGGAGCCGCGCCCTGCTCGGGCGCGCCTTTTCCCGCGTCTTCAGCCATCTCCGGAACATGGATCCCCACTTCGACTTCGATGCCGCCATCGCCCCAGTCACCCAGGCCGTCCAGGACAACCTGGCGTACTGGGTGGAAGACAACATGGACGCTCTCGTCAGGGCCTTCGCTTCAGATAAAGACGATGTGATCATGGCCGCCGACGAGGGCGGCGTGGTGAACGGTCCTGACGCCGCTGGCGACAACGCAGAGGGTGATGGCGAGGCCAGCAACGCCAGCAACAGTTCGGGCGGTGCTCCTGAGGATGCATTGGGGATTTATCCGACTGACCGCGTATCATTCCTGTTTCCTTATCCTGCATGAACAGAACTCAGGTTTGGACCTGATGGTTGTAAGAGCATTTTGAGAGGGGGTGCCCCTCATGTAAAACTTATGTTCAGCGTACTAGTGGATGCTACATCACCCGTACGCCTGCGCCAAGTGGCTGGCTAGGCGACAGGCCGGCTGGCTAGTTTACCTTTATCCCGTGCGGGCCCTGAGATAGCCTGTAGGAGGCTGTGGTGTCTCGAGTATCTCCGGATCGAATTCGTAGGACCTGCAGTGAAAAACCTCCTGAGAGGATGCGACGGCGGCAGTCTGGGCTGCACGCAAGCTAGGCCGGACCCGGCTCGCGAGGGGCTCACGAGGGGAGGCAGCTGAGGCGAAGTGGTAACCGAAACGCGAGAGATTGCTCGAACGAGACTAAGCACCCCTTCCCCAAACACACGCAAATCTCAAATTCGAGTCCAACTTAAATCCAGCGGGGGAAAGCAACAACCAAGGGAAAAGCAATGAAAACAGAAAAAGGCCGCGTCCGGCACCTAGTCTAGTCTTGGACGTCTTCTCACCAGCGCGGAGCTAAGTGCTACCACTGGGCATGGGAGGGAGCCCCAGGGCCTGAGGCCGACACCCCTGAGACTCCGGGGCGTGTACAACCCCACTCATTATTACGTGAGAGTGTCACGGGGCGGCGAGCTTCACAGGCACTAGGCCTTCTTCACAGGTACCGGCCTTGCTTCATATCGCCAGATAAGGGCCCTGCCTTGCACCGCACTCTAGTGCCATCAATGACGACCGGAAACCAGGACGCCGCCAATGGGGTAGAGCGGTCGCCAGCGGTTCCCCCGACGACCACGGGTCCTCAGCCAGGGGCAGGCCCTGAGGCACCTCCCCAGCGGAGGGCCTACCTCCTGAGAACGGCTTGCTCCAAACGCCGCGGTGGTGAGGCCGGATCCCGGCCTCTCTCCTGCAGCCCCCGACGCCCTCCTCCTGAGGGGTAGGAGACCGCGGGAGCGGGGCAGTTGCTCGCTGTGGCGACCTGCACCTCCTGCGATCCATGATTAGTGTATGCCTGCTCCTGAGGAATTAGCGGTACCCGATAATCATCGCTTCCAGCGTGGTCGATGGGGCCGTCCCGGGGCTCCTGGAAGAGCTCAGCTTCTGGCGCCTTGTCCCCCCAGCTCGGGCTGAGGAGCGAGCCTTGTTCGCCCTCATGCAGGTGTCCTTGGTCCATCATGTGGGGCACGTATTCTTCTAGGGCCATCATCCCGAAGGCCGCGCCATAGTGCTCCGCGTGCCATGCAGCTCTGCTTGATGTGCCAACCTGGGGGTGGTAGCGCGGCGGCCCACTGGGGCCGTGGGTCGCGATGAGTCCTTCTTCGCTGGCCGGAGGCGGAGTCAGCGCTGCCGCTGGCCTGGTGCTGACAGCTTCGCTGGTGTTGGAGTAGCCTTGGAGCCCGCGGGCGCGCGTGGAGCCCCCGCGCTGGCCGCCCTGGACCTAAGACGGGAGCTGGGTGCAGAAGGGGTGAGCCCCCGAGGCGGCAAAGCCCAGGAGCTCTGCCACCCGCTCCAGCAGCATGTCGCGGCCGCCTTCCATTAGCCTGCACTACAGCAGCTCTCGGGCCACCATGAGCGCGGCCCTTGAGTTCGCCTGCTCCCGGCGGGTGTATGGCGTCGTGGCCGCGGCGTGGTTGGAGGCCCTTGCTGCTGACCGCGCCTGCCGCGGCGTGAGAGCTGTCGGAGCCTGTCCGCGTCGCCCACAGCACGTAGCGCCCTACGGACTGCGAGCTGCCTGGGGCACGGGGTTGCTCGGGGCGAGCGGCTCTGCGCGGGCGGCCAAGCCGCCCAGGGATCAGGGTTTCCCGCCTAGTCGCCGGACATGGTGGTGACGATGCGACGAGATGCGAAGTGGCAGAAGGTGGATCCCGGCGCACCCCTACCTGGCGCGCCAAATGTCGGATTTCGGGTTCCGGCAGACCCTTGAGGTTCGAACTCTGGGGTGCGCTCGGAGATTTCGCCCTCTACCTACCTGCTCCTCGCCGCCTTGCTAGGATCTAAACTACGGAAGGAACAACATAAGAGACACAGAGTTTATACTGGTTCAGGCCACCATTGTGGTGTAATACCCTACTCCAGTGTGTGGTGTGGTGGATTGCCTCTTGGGCTGATGATGAACAATACAAGGAAGAACGGCCTCGCGAGGGTCTGTTCTTGGCTCGTGCGACGAACTTCTAGGAGGAGTTCAGTCGCTCTATCTACTGGTTTCTTGGTGAGGATCCAGATTGCCTCTACCCTGGGGGTGGCTAGTCCTATTTATAGGCAGAGGCCCTGGGCCTCTTCCCAAATATTGAGCGGGAAGGGCGCCAACAATTGGCCATTTTGAAGGGGAACAGCGGGTACACTTATCCTGACTAAAGTTGGTCCTCGCCTATCAAAGGCTCTGGTGGTGACGACCGCTTGGGCTCCACAATGACTTCCTCCCTGCCGTTGGGCTGGTCTTGGTCTTGTTGCACCGAAACGGATGCCTTTGCTTGATGCTCTTGCCTGCGCTTGCTCCCTTTGCACCAAAGAGGAAAGGAGGACACTGCGCAGGCTGGCGCCCGACTGGCGCCCTTGGTCGTCATGGCTTGCGTCATGGGCACCTCGCGAGGTACCCCGCCTTGAACTCTCCGCCTCCTCGTGAGCCAGCCTGATGAGGCCGTGCCTGAGGAAGCTCCTTGTCGTCCGCCCCGCGAGGCTTGGCCCCTCGCGAGGGTCTTGAGCTTGTGTGGATGAAGACGGGCCGTGCTGGGCCCCCTTTGAGCCACGCCGCGGGCCGCAGGTAGGCAAGTCTGGGGACCCCCGTTCCCAGAACGCCGACAACTGCGGCCAGTAGTTGGGCCTTACACTCTTCTAGCTCTTGAGGCAATTGGGTATTCTTCTTTGTAAGAACCTGCACAAATAATGATTCTTAAATCAGTTGTGCCAACTGTTTCAAGTCTCAGGGGCTACTGCTATACATAATCATCAAATTTTCTTACCCGTATATCCTTTACATACTGATCCATGGCTCTGGCAAGACCATTTTGAGCAGCACGGATGTACGCGTCTCCTGAGTTGAAGGCATCAAAAGCCTCTTGAGAGAAACAAGCGTCGAGGAGTATGGCCTGGCGACGCCTGTGATTCATGGCGCTCTCCACTTTGGAATTTGTGGTGGATATTTTATCCGCATCCTCTGTCAGAGGAGCATCTGGCGGGTGCCCCGTGTTAGCCTCCGCCTCCGTGTCCGGCCCTGGAGCCCGACTGGTAGAGGCGTGATCGGCGACCTCTTCGGATATAGTCCGGCGAGCGTTCTTCCTTCTAGGAAACACAGGTGTTATTACGTTTTTAAAGATGACAACCACGGAGTGAGGTGTTGCATCATACCTCTGCGCCGGCGTCTCCATCCGGACCGCCTTCCTTTTTAGCCTGTCCGGCCTCGGAGCCCCTTGTTGGCGAATCACCGCGGGCTTGGCATGGCGTCCCGAGGGCCTTCCCTATAAAACACCGTTTGTATACGGTAGGTGAAGTGCATAAAAAGAAATCCTTTTCAAAGGTTGGGACTCTGGTCTCATTTACCCGCGAGGCTGGGAGTAGCCCAGGATAGTCGGCTATAATAGCCACCATGACCTCATCACAGCTTAATTGATAGAATACCCTATCGACCAGCTCCACAAAAATATCCGGATCTTCTTTAAGACTGGTGTCGGTGTCAAAACAGGCAGATCTCAGGTAGGGGGTCCCAAACTATGCGTCTAGGCGGATGGTAACAGGAGACAAGGGGCACGATGTTTTTACCCAGGTTCGGGCCCTCTCGGTGGAGGTAAAACCCTACGCCTGCTTGATTAATATTGATGATATGGGTAGTACAAGAGTAGATCTACCACGAGATTAGAGAGGCTAAACCCTAGAAGCTAGCCTATGGTATGATTGTTGTTCGTCCTACGGACTAAAACCCTCCGGTTTATATAGACACCGGAGAGGGCTAGGGTTACACAGAGTCGGTTACAATGGTAGGAGATCTACATATCCGTATCGCCAAGCTTGCCTTCCACGCCAAGGAAAGTCCCATCCGGACACGGGACGAAGTCTTCAACCTTGTATCTTCATAGTCTAGGAGTCCGGCCGACGGTGATAGTTCTGCTATCTGGACACCCCCTAGTCCAGGACTCCCTCAGTAGCCCCTGAACCAGGCTTCAATGACGACGAGTCCGGCGCGCATATTGTCTTCAGCATTGCAAGGCGGGTTCCTCCTCCGAATACTTCATAGAAGATTTTGAACACAAGGATAGTATCTGGCTCTCCAAAATAAGTTCCACATACCACCGTAGAGAGAATAATATTTACACAAGTTCAATCTGCTGACATATTCCGTGGCGTGACATCACACCACGGCCAGGCTTTTATTCGAATCGATTTTACCGTTCCACCTCAGCGCGTTTAGCGAAGCAGTTTCCTTGGCGCGTCTTGTCAAAGCAGAGATCGTGTCCCCTTATTCCGGGATCCTCATCAATACGGGCATGGGTAATCCAACCGTGCCCGTTGGCACGCCCCCTCTATCGAAGGCGAGTCCCAAACGGCCACAGGGAGGGCTCTTGGTATTCAACGTCTTTATAACGAGACCAAGGCCTGCTCCCTTCTTTCAATCTCAATTGAATCCGCCCCTCGCCTTGAGTTCCAACACCCAAAGCTCCAGATTCAGGCGCTTCAGACCTTCGACGATGTCCGGCTCCGACTTGCGAGGCTGGTGGATGCCTTCTTCCGTCACGGAAGAAGACGTGCTAAAGCTGAGAGATGCCAGGTATCTAACCGGCGAAATTTCGCATAGGCTGCCTGCCCAAGGGCAGGTTATCCCTACTCCCGAGCCTGGTGAGAGCGTGGTGTTCGTGTCTCACTTCCTTTGGGGTTTAGGCTTCCTGATGGCCCCTTCGTGAGGGGGCTCATGTTTTATTATGGGCTGGAATTCCACGACTTGGATCCGGAGTCCATCCTCCACATCTCATCGTTCATTGTCGTATGTGAAGCCTTCCTCCGCATTACCCCTCACTTCGGATTGTGCCTTAAGACCTTCAAAGTGGAGCCGAAGATGATCAAGGGGCAGCAGACAGAGTGCAGAGGGGTTGTTATAAGCAAAAATGCTGACGCTCGATGCCCGAGGGCTCTTTTCAAGAGGTGCTTGATTTATGGCAACAGGAGTGGTTTTACATCACCGCTCCCAGGGGCACCAAATGGGTGGCGCCACCTGCCTTCTGCCCGGGTCCTCCACATCGGCTGGCGTCATGGGTCAACAAAGGGCTCGACTGGGGGCCGTCCAAGGACGTTCCTCTGCTGCAGGGTCGTATTCGAGACCTCCAAGAGAGAGAGATCAATCTGGTCGTAGTGGCACATGTCATGCTGATTCGGCGCCTTCTGCCCTGCAAACGTCGCCCCCTCCGTCTGTGGGAATTTAATCTGGAGGGACCATGAGCTCTACAACACTTCATGGGCACGACGCCCGCGGAGATGTATGAACTGTTCTTCGGATCACAAAAGATGTGTCCGGACTTGACCGAGGACGCAGGTCTGAGCTGCAATCGCCCAGATACTCAAGTAAGTAGTCCTGTGCCCGGACATGCTATCCGTACATTTATCATAAACTTGCCCTTTAAAGAGCTGTCCCTTGAACAGGAGTGGATAGCGAAAGCAAAACTAATAAGGTGTCCGGCCCCCCTCCCTGAGACCATGTCGGATCCCGTGTTAACCAAGATGCTGGCGGCTGCGCCTTTTGAAGAAGGCGAAGGGGGAACAAGGAAGCTACTACCTCCGCAAAGGAGTTTATCAAGAAAGGAGGGATCGAGAATCCCTCCCTTCATGGGGAGAAGAGGACCGCCTCTGAAGATCTGGAGACCAAGGCCTCGAAGCGGGGGAAGAAATCTTCGCCAGAAGGTCCTGCGCCGGGAGAAGCCCCGGCCGCACTATTTCCCCAAGTGAATCAGCCCTCCAGCGAGCCGTAAGTAGAAAGGGGAGTTTTGCAATAAGGGACATCCCTGTTTTTATTTTTGAAGATAACCGAAGTTTTACCTTGTAGTTCGGATCTCAGCCCTTCTCAGCAGAGCTCATCTTCGGGGGATCTTCGTCCGGAGATGATGGAGAGTGAAACGCCTCCATCTGCCGCACCGTCATGCCGGGCGGACGACCCTGAGGTGTCATCGCGGGGGGTTTCCCCGAGTCCGGCGGGGCCGGAAGGTCCAACACCAACTGGTGTACGGTCGGAGGAGCTGAAGGATCTGCTCGGGCGAGCGTCTATCTCAGAAGATCACCGTGCATTAATGGGTACGGTGATTGAAAGGATCTCATCCGCCGAGAGCGGATTGCATGACGCCGTCAGAAGTTTACTGACGAGGTTTGAGGTACGCGAAAATAATATACCTTCTGACAGTTTTGCATATAGAATGCGCCCTGTATAGATAGTAGCCCCTGAGACTCGGTACGTTACAGCGCGTCAGGGATCATAATCTCAGTTGTAAGATGTCGCCTGTCCTATATAGGTGGCGGAGCATCCGGTGGCCAGCCAGACTGATCAATTTGCCGAACTGAAGCGGCAACTTGACGTGGCGGATGCGGACATCGCGCTTGTCAATAAGCGGCTTGACGAGTCACAAGGTATGCAACTTCTCCGCGGACACCTGGTAAGGGAGCTTGACGCCCATACCTTACAACATGTATGCTTTATGCAGATGGTGCTGCTGCTATGGAGAACCTTCGGGCGGAGCTAGCCCGAGTCAAGGAGCAAGCCAGAAAAAGTGATGCGGCTGCCTTGAGGGCGGCCGAAGAGCTGAAAGCCGAACAGGCTGCTCACTGCCGAAGCAGGGAGGAAATGGCCGAACTGGCCAGGAAGTTGAAGAATGCTACCGACCGCTGTGAGTTTATTGAAAAAGAACGTCGAGCGGAGCAAGAGGACCTGAAGAAGGCCACCGCTGAGGCCAAGGATGCTCGCTCTGCGATGAGAGCTATGAAAGAGGAGCTACGTAAAGCTGGGGATATCGCGGCTGGAAAGCCTTTTCTGCTACGGAGGAAGTTCACGGATCCGAAGTATGCTCAGTTGGGCCAGCTATGGGTGCGGAGGATGCTTATCTGGATTTGGCGGCGAGTGCCGCAGACGCGGTCGCACACTTCCGAGGCCAAGAGGATCACAGAATGGAAGAGCTTTTTTGGTCGCAGTTCCATAGTCCAGAGCGTCCGCTTCCATTGACCGATCATTTAGCCGAATGGACTGAGCTGAATAGGTTGTCCGAACTTGCCATGAAGGATGTCGTGACTCATTTGTGTCCGAAAAGGCCCGAGCCGAAGAGTTATTTTGGCTTGGTGCAGCAGTTCCTTGATGCGGTGCCGCATATCGATGCAATGAAGCGGTCGACATGCATAGAGGGTGCGCGGATGGCTCTTGCCTGTGTCAAGACATGCTGGGCGGAGATGAAGGCCACCGACGTTGCGTCCCAAGATTCGGACAGAAGCCGAGTACCTGTCGAGCACTATTTTGAGGAAGTCCTGCAGGGCGCTCGTTTAATAGAGACGCAGTGCTCGAAGGATATTATGTTCAAATGACATGTATGATTTGTGAAACGATGTTTCAATATAATATAAGAGCTTTTTATACTTGTGCGGTCAAGTAGTAAAGTACCTCCTATGCGGCCATTGATGTATATGTGTATATAACCTGAAAGATGGCAGTCTTCGGCTTCAGCCCCCACGCACATGGTGCGGGGGTGTTTGCAAAAAGGCACATTTTCACACTTAATCCAACGTCTTGGTCCTGTAAAGGAGGTGGTAGCGTAGCAAACTAGGCAACCGGACTATAATGCTTTATCACTTTCACTTAGCCATAGGAGTTCGATGGTGGGGCTACTATATAGCCCCTGGGGGCACCGCGCTCTCCCGAACTCGGGGCGCGTATGTGCCTGACCGAGAAGCGATCCTTCGTTAATGCGGAGGAATTCTAAACATTCTGGTGGTCCATCGAGTGGTTAACCAGTCTCTCGCTATATCATGACAGTCAATTTTCGGCTTTCTCTACTAAGGTGCTCACCCGGCCAAACCGGGGCACAATCGCAGTAGTTCTCTTGGTGCCGCGTTAGCCGATAGAGCGGAACGTAAGTCAGCAAAACACAGGAGCCGGGCAAAACCAACATTTGACCAAAGACAAGATTCGGAGCTGATGCATATAAGGCCTAACTCAAGACATCGAACACTCCCTAAGGTATTCGGTCTTTATGAAAACGGGCAGAACAATGCCCTAAGCCCCTAGTGTCTAGGTACGCGCAAAAATTTCTGACGCGGCTGATGCCAAAACGCCAGCCTCCTCCTCGGTTATAGCAAGAAGCCGGGGGATGTGTATCAACAAGAGACAGTAAAAAAGGTTTATGCAAGGTCTTAATCTGAAAAGAATCCTTGCAACGAGTCTCTACTGCACGTCTGCGCATGTATCTTCGTTGTGCCGTATCCTGGACGGGTGTAGCACGGTGTTCATCTGTAGAAGAGAAGAACTTAGCTGGGGGAAAAAGATCGTGCGAAAAATGTATTTTAAAATAAACAGAGTATGATTCAAAAATGAATAAAATTGAGCTTTATTGTCTCTTGTTGTACATGCGTGGAGCCCCTTGTAAGGGGGTACGCGGCTAGTAAGCCCCTTGTTTATTTATACCGGACTCGCCTAACCGTGTCCGGGGTCTGAATGACCTATTTAGGTGTGTTGATCAGCAAAGCCGGATTAGTGCGTGGCTGTCAAGGCAGTCCCACGTCCTTCCATATTCGAGGAACACTCGAAGTTCCCCTTTAATGTGATGATGTCGCGTGGACCGGGCATTTTAAGTGTAAGAGATGCGTAATGTGGTATTGCGTTAAAGTGGGCGAAAGCTTCGCGTCCCAATAGTGCTTGATAGCTACTTTTTAATGGGGCAATGTGGAAGACTAACTTTTCGCGACGGAAGTTGACGGATGAGCCGAACACAACTTCTAGTTGTAGAGAGCCCGTACAATGGGCATATGGGCCTGGCATTACTCCTTGAAAGGAAGTGTTGCTGTGGCGAATTTTGGTTGGGTCTATCCCCATTCTGCAGATTGTGTCCTGATATAGCAGGTTTAGATCACTGCCGCCGTCCATTAGGACTTGTGTAAATTGTAGTTCGTCGATTATAGGATCTAGTATCAAAGCAGTCCATCCTGCGTTCCGGATACTTTCGGAGTAATCCTGATGGTCGAAGGTGATTGGTTTTGACATCCAGTGTCGGGACTCCGCTGGGGTGGACCGTGCGGCGCGTATTTCAGTTGGCGCCGCTCTATTTTTCCCTTTTGTCACTTGAAGTGAGTTTACTGTTTTGACCTCTTGTGGGAAATTCTTTTGTTTTCCGGTGCTCTGCTTGTGGGGTTCGTCGTCGTCCTCACTTGGTGTGTCGAGCCCCTTGTGTTCGGCGTTAAGTCGGCCGGACTGCTTGAAGACCCAACAATCTCTGTGGGTATGGTTTGCAGGCTTCCTGGGAATACTGTGGATTTGGCATATCTTGCCCAAGATTTTGTTTAGGTTGGATAGCTCGTTGCTGTTGTCCTTAAGAGGCAGTTTTTTGTTATTCTGCCGAGAGCTTTTGAATCCGGCGTTGACTGCCATGCTCTTCGGACTGTTTCCCTTGGTCCGGCGCTGGTCCTTGCTACGTCGTGGTTTCCCGTTTCCGTCCCTGACTTCGGAAGTACTTGGGTCGCTGGTACTGCATCTTGCCAGCCAGCTATCTTCTCCCGCGCAAAAGCGGGTCATGAGGCTTGTTAGTGCGGCCATTGTTCTCGGCTTTTCTTGGCCGAGGTGTCTGGCGAGCCATTCGTCTCGGACGTTGTGTTTGAAAGCTGCTAAGGCTTTGGTGTCCGGACAGTCGACTATTTGGTTCTTTTTGGTGAGGAACCTATTCCAGAATTTGCAGGCCGACTCTCCGGGTTGTTGTGTTATGTGACTTAAATCGTCTGCATCCGGAGGGCGGACATAAGTCCCCTGAAAATTTTCCCGAAATGCATACTCGAGCTCTTCCCAACTTCTAATGGTATTTTCCGGGAGGCTTTTGAGCCAATGCCGGGCTGGCCCTTTCAGCTTGAGGGGTAAGTATTTTATGGCGTGGAGGTCATCTCCTCTAGCCATGTGTATGTGTAGGATGTAATCCTCAATCCAGACTCCAGGGTCTGTTGTTCCGTCGTATGCCTCTATGTTTAAGGGCTTGAATCCCACTGGAAATTCATGATCCAGCACCTCATCGGTGAAACATAGGGGGTGTGCGGCGCCCCTGTATTTGGGTGTGCCGTGATGTTCGAATACCCAACGTGTTGCATTGCTTTCTAGAGCTTGCTTTCTTGGCCCATAGATAGACCTGACTGGGCCATCCTTTTGGTGCGGATCCTTATGCGGATCTCGTATCGGCTTGTGTTCGGCGCCGCTTGCTGCTCTATGTTTGCCATGTGGTCGTCTATCCGACCGGGCGGCCTCTTTGTTCTTTGATCGTGGGGGCTCTACGGCTTCCTCGTCAAATTCGGGCAGTAGTTTGCGCTTCGGTAGCTCTTTGTTTGGCGACTATCACCGTATTTGTCTACAGTGTTGAGTATTTTGCTCCATCTCATTCTGAGTGTATCTTCCGCTATTTTGAGCTTCCGCTTCTGCTTCTTCAGACTACATGCAGTGGCGACGAGCCTTTTGTGGAGGTTCTTCTGCTCCAACGATGTGTCCGGCGTGAGGTCGTCCGGACTGTTATCTTCGCCGGGGACGGATTGTTTATCCAAGTTATCCTGTTCGGATGGTTGCTCGAGGGCATGTTCGTCGTCCACCAGTTCGCCCTGCTCTATGGTTGGGTCTGTATGGGTGCTATCTTTATCGAGGCGGGACTTTGAGCGGCACTTACGTCATCGTTTTGACTGCTTTTCGAGGGAATTATCCTTCGCAGCGTCCCTTTGTTTTTTGTTATCGCTTCCTTTAGGTGTATCCACCATATATACATCGTGAGTTGAGGTGACCTTCCAGTGCCCTGTAGGCGCTAGTTCTTGGTCGTCTCCGGCATTGTCGTTCATACCGTTGATGTCTTCGGAGTCAAAGTCGAGCATGTCGGTTAGATCATCGACAGTGGCTACAAAGTGGGTGGTGCGTGGGCGTTGAATTTCTTCGTCGTCCGCATCCCAACCTTCCTGACCATAGTCCGGCCAGGGCTCTCCTGATAAAGAGAGAGTCTTTAGTGAATTCAGGATGTCGCCAAAGGGCGAGTGCTGAAAGATGTCCGCAGCGGTGAACTCCATGATCGGCGCCCAATCGGATTCGATTGGCAGAGGCGCGAAAGGTTCGGAGTCCGGAGAGGAGTCCGGCACCTCGGAGTCACGAGCTTCACAAAGGACAAGGTTGGTATTCGGCTCTATCGCCGTAGAGGTAGCAGCCCCCGAGGCGGTGTCCAGCCACCCGTCCTCGATCGGTGCAGTCGGCTCCGAGCTAAGGATCGGAGCGGACACTTGTGCGGCCTCCAGGGCACTGTCTGGCAGCAGACCTAGATCATGCCCATCATGACAGTGCAGCGCGCTTGGCTGTGGCTCGAACTCGTCGAAGATCAAGTCTCCGCGGACGTCTGCCGTATAGTTCAAACTTCCAAATCTGACCTGATGGCCAGGGGCGTAGCTTTCGATCTGCTCCAGATGGCCAAGCGAGTTGGCCCGCAGTGCAAAGCCGCCGAATACGAAGATCTGTCCGGGGAGAAAAGTCTCGCCCTGGACCGCGTCGTTGTTGATGATTGAAGGAGCCATCGGGCCTAAAGGTGACGACACAGAGGAACTCTCAATGAAAGCACCAATGTCGGTGTCAAAACCGGCGGATCTCGGGTAGGGGGTCCCGAACTGTGTGTCTAGGCGGATGGTAATAGGAGACAAGGGGCACGATGTTTTTACCCAGGTTCGGGCCCTCTCGGTGGAGGTAAAACCCTACTCCTGCTTGATTAATATTGATGATATGGGTAGTACAAGAGTAGATCTACCACGAGATCAGAGAGGCTAAACCCTAGAAGCTAGCCTGTGGTATGATTGTTGTTCGTCCTACGGACTAAAACCCTCTGGTTTATATAGACACCGGAGAGGGCTAGGGTTACACAGAGTCGGTTACAATGGTAGGATATCTACATATCCGTATCGCCAAGCTTGCCTTCCACGCCAAGGAAAGTCCCATCCGGACATGGGACGAAGTCTTCAATCTTGTATCTTCATAGTCTAGGAGTCCGGCCGACGGTGATAGTTCGGCTATCCGGACACCCTCTAGTCCAGGACTCCCTCAACTGGGGTCGAGGGACCGTTCAAGATCCTCTGGTTGTGGAGGTGGGCTGTTGATCTCCTTTACAGCCTTATGCAGCTCCTGCGATGGAATGGCAAGAGGAAACATTTATTGCAAAAATGCGGGAAGGATGGGTATAAAAAGTGACAGCTTACCCAGCTCGGAGGATTGTACATGGAGAATCCATCCCATAGCTTGATACAAAGGAACTCCTCCTCCTCTCCCTTGTACAAGTCCGACAGAACTCTTGCTAATGCGGCAATTGAGTCCAGTCCCTTGCGACCACAGCGGGTAGCATCATCTTCCCCGTTGAAATTCCACATGGGGTGGCCTCGATATTGAAGTGGTTGCACCCCCCGCATTATACATATTGACATAACTTCGGTTATTGACAGTCCTGATTGGGCCAACACTTTTATCCGGCCCATCAGGTAAAGGACTTCTCCATTATCTTCCTCCTGGGGACTCCGTGGGCACCAGCTTAGGCGTTTCTTCAACGGGGCATTGTCGAACTCAGGAAGACCTATCCGAATAGGATCGGGAAGGGGGGATCCTCCATATAAAACCACTCCGAAGTCCAGTCTTCGGACGTCTTCTTCGGGGTGCCGGATAGGTATCCGGTCCCGGCGATGCGCCATATTTCGGCTCCGCCCACTTGATATATTGACCCCCTCTGAGTACGGGGCACAAGGCAGAAAAGCCTCTTCCACAACTCGAAATGAGCTTCGCAGCCCAGAAACAGCTCACAAAGGGCTACGTAACCAGCGATGTGCAGTATGGAGGCAGGGGTGAGGTTGTGCAAGTGGAGGCCATAGAACTCCAGGAGCCCTCGGAGAAACGGATGGGTTGGAAATCCGAGTCCACTTAACAAATAAGGGACAAGGCATACCCGCTCTCCTTTAGAGGGGTTGGGAAAGCTCTCTGCTTGCTCCCCGCCATTATAGGTGGCGAGCCCGGCTCGAACCGGGACCATATACGCTGGAGGGAGAAATCCCTGGGTCTGCAATTCTACTAGTTGGCTGTGCGGGACGGAACACTTCTTCCAATCTCCGGGCTTAGGGCTACGGGAGCGAGATGAGGAGCTGCGCAGTCCGGCCATGTTGGAATGAATTTTCTTGGGTGCACTCCGATGGATGCTCGCTGGGGGAGGATGGTGTGATTTGGATCTAAGAATCCCCGTCTCCTTAAAAAAGCAGTTTGTTTACATAACCAGGGTGGTAAATGTAAAAGCACCCCGGCCTTTCGCATTTGCTCGACATGTGGAAGATGGCCATTATTGGACGTGGAAGCCAAGAAGCACAACATTTATGAGAAGCCGGACACTATTTCACAGGTATTCAGAATCTGGAGAAGAACCTGCCTTGCAATGCCGAAGACAATCTGCGCGCCAGACTCATCGTCATTGAAGCCTGGTTCGGGGGCTACTGAGGGAGTCCTGGATTAGGGGGTATCCGGACAGCCGGACTATAATCTTTGGCCGGACTGTTGGACTATGAAGATACAAGATTGAAGACTTCGTCCCGTGTCCGGGTGGGACTCTCCTTGGCGTGGAAGGCAAGCTTGGCAGTACGGATATGTAGATCTCCTTCCTTGTAACCGAGTCTGTGTAACCCTAGCCCCCTCCGGTGTCTATATAAGCCAGAGGGTTTAGTCCGTAGGACCAAGAACAACAATGATACCATAGGCTAGCTTCTAGGGTTTAGCCTCTCCGATCTCGTGGTAGATCAACTCTTGTAATACTCATACTATCAAGATCAATCAAGCAGGAGTAGGGTTTTACCTCCATTGAGAGGGCCCAAACCTGGGTAAAAACATCGTGTCCCTTGTCTCCTGTTACCATCCGCCTAGACGCACAGTTCAGGACCCCCTACCCGTGATCCGCCAGTTTTGACACCGACAACAGTCCTACAAACCTCTGCACTTGGAGGCCCAACAACGTCTACAAGAAGAAGGTTGCATAGTAGACATCATGAGTAAACCATTGTTGGTATACAATTGTCAGTGATTGATGAAATCATCACCGACGGGTTCCATTGTTTAGTCCATGTGTGATGTGATTTGCTCTGTCTATAGAGCATCAACATATATACTTAAAAAGAAAGCATTTCATAACCAAATTAAGCATACAATTACACCAGTGACTACACACATAACATTTTCACACACCAAAGTAAGCAATTACATGCATACTAAACTAGGAGAAACGAGGATCTAATCATCTACTTCTTGTTGCGACGACGCTTGCCATTGCTCTACTTCCGGCTGGATCCCCGGCCGTTTTGGGGAAGGAGGCACTTCCTTATGTCAACGATTTGCATGTACATGTCGTAGCTCGTGTATGCCTCCTTGGCCGCGTACACGACGTGAGCTTTGTCGAGTTTCTCCATCCAGGCCGAGTGCCAGGCATGCTTCTCCTTGTTATAGGAATCCTTCATGTCTTTGTAGTAGGGGTCGATGATGGCCTCGGCGAGGTGAACCAGTGAGTCCTTCTCATGCTCCTTGCTGCCCCAGATCTTGTATTGCCCTGGATGTCGACAAGATTCTGGCAGGCGATGCCCGAATTCTTGAGAACCCTGACATCGTTGGTGATGTCCACCGTAGCAAACATGTAGTGGGGGCTGTTGACAAACCCGGCGAAACGTTCGCAAGGCCTTGTGGCCAGGCAGTAGTGGTAGACGAGGACGTGGTTGCGCACGCACATCTGGGCAACGGCGACCTCAGGACGAGACCCGACATGAGCGTGGGTGTACTCGAGGTCGAACCCGACCAGCTTGTACTTCTCCTCGGCAAGCTACAGCTCCATGATGTGGACGGAGTGCTCCACCCAGACAGGGTTGTTGGTGTACACCACCGAGAGCTCCGCGAACCTTCGGTGGGTGTCCACCACGGCATGCATGGTGAACTGTTGCTCGTCGTTGGCAACCGCTCGGAGCGCCATTGGAGCCGCGCAGGATACCCTCTAAGAATTTGCCGTGGTGGGTGTGCTTCTTGCAATGGTGGGGCACGATCACAAGGTTGAAGAGACACAAGGGTTAAATGGCTGTTGTAACAAATGGGGGCCAGCCGGCCCGTAATCGTCACGTCTTGTCACGGCGTTCATAGCGGAGGATTCCAGTGCACACTTGACAACACTGCACCGCATGCGTTTCGTTTGACCACGCGTGGGCTCGAAGAGGCGCCAAATGTATTGTTGGTGAGCCTGTTCCCACGCTACCGTGCAGTTTACCACGCAAGCTTCCCGCCCGGCTAGTTTGGCCACGCGTCGGCTATAAGAGGGACAAATCATGGGCGTTTATTAGCAAAAAGCTTTGTAAAAACAAAGTGTGTGGAATGACTTCGATCATAAGTTTACCTGTGGGTGATGATGTCAAAGTTACACAGAAGGGTGATGATGGACACTCGAATGCGATAATTAATTCTATGCTCTACAGGGCACATGGTGGAAGAAACCAATTGTGTGCAATAATTTGGAAGATCACAGTCGAGTTAGCTATACAGATCGTGTGCTGTGAGATCGACAAGGTAAACAGATTCGAGAATGGTTAATAAAATCTAAGACCATTTCATATTAAGGTCAAAATAGTTCTACCAATATACGAGTCTCATACGATGCCATTTCAACGGTTGTACCACAAAAGCTCGAAATATTACAAGGTTCAAATTCCAGAGTTATATGGCTCAAATACGAAGATTACAAGGTTCAAACTGATATTAGAAATGAAATTTAGCTCATCAGCTACAAACGCTCATGCTGATCCACTGAACATGGATATCAGAGAGGTTCAAACTAATATTACCACTTCTAAGTCTGGTTTCGAGACCTAACAATTTTTGCAAAGTGGTCAGACACTGAGAAGTCATGTATTGGGTTGACACGATGACTTCCGATTACTCTGTCATCTAAAGTTCCAAAATGAAATTCAGCATTTTTGGAGCCTATTCCATTCTGCCGCAGGCGCCGGTGCTGATCAACAAACCATTCATTTTTGCGAAATAAATGTAGGGCAAGGCTCATTACCTTCAACACCCATGCTCTGAGAACAAAGAACCTGGCGAATATAATCTCCGGTAAGGTCCCTCGGTAGGAGTTCAACGTAATTTCTGTGAGATGCAGATCTAGGCATTTGACATGATTGTTATATTGTATCACATTATCCAACATTGGGCCTAATCTTATCTGCAAAAGAAGAAAACGTGTTAGTGCCTACATGCAGTTTTGAACACTACTACAGGCCTATTTGGTTTACAGGATTTGTAAAATGCACTAACATGCCATCTTCGATCTGACATGATTAACATGGGCATTTGATTACATTCTAGAAAAATGTAGCCTTCTTCACAAGAGGTTGGAGTGGATGAAAAGTTCCCTAAAAAAACTAGTACAGATGAATCCAAAGGAGAAATGCTTATTGATTGTAACCATATGGATCAAGCAACCAATATGGGGGGGGGGACAAGTATGTACTGAAATCCTCCAAAGAATCCTTCAGAAATCATAGTCATTGTCATTCTAAACTTGGAAAAAGGTGTCACAAATTGAACTCCCTTATGGTTAACATTTAACAGGAAAGGAACATCACCTCGATATATAGCTTCTCCAGGCACGGAAAGCATCTCAGGAAACTCACAACTTGCTCCAGACTGGGGCCAATAGATTCTAGTGCCAAGACCTTACTATGCGCAGTTTCGGGGTCAAGCTTGTGGGAGTCATTTTCTGAATGACAAACGAACAAACATCTTCAAAATTAGAAATAATGTTAATTTGTAGAAGGAGAGGTAGAAGGCGGATGTTGTACCTGAATGGCTGTGGATCTAATAACAAGTTTGGAGTATTTGTCAGATGAGTAGCCCACCACTGTCAATTTCGGTGCAGAAATGACATTGATTCTTGTTGGACCTTCTTGATCAACTACAAATAATCTCTCAAGTGCAGGTGTGTCCTCAGTGACCATACCGTGGTACACATCTTGTGATGTCTTCCTGCCGCACCAGCAACACACATAAATAGTCCGAAGAGTCATGGAGGTGATGTGGAAGGTACGCAACCCATTGATCGCCTGAAGACGAAGGTACTCAAGTGCAGTACAACCATGAAGCAGGTGCTCATGTCACCGTTTGAGAGGCAGACGGCGACGAGCTCGAGGTGCTTCAGTCGTGGTAGAATAAGAGTGGGCACGTCATTAAGGGGGGATGGCAGTGACGACCGGTCAATCGGTTTTGACTGTACATCGCTCTTGTCGCGTTCGCGTTGCACCCCGGCATGCTGGACCCTCCACGTCGCTCATCAAATGGAATGTGCTTCATCTTGCATTTTCGCTCGCTTGTGGGACCGCAGTTGAGAGCAAACCGGCGTCCCTCCCCCTCCCTCGCCCGCATCATTTATACTACTACTCCCTCCATTTTATGTGGAGTAAATAAAAACAGAGGGGGTATACTACGGATGAGGATCCGCTGACGTGGCCGAACCCATTGAGTAACTGACATGCGGGGCCTAGCAAGCATGGGGCCCACCAGTCAGTGACCGAAAGGCAGGGTAAGACAGGGATACCTACGTCAGAGGATGCACTTCCACTACTACACCCTCCTTCCACCTATACAGGGCCTAATGCGTTTTTCGTGGCTAACTTTGACCAAATGTTAGAGTAATAATATATGACATGCAACTTACACAAAGCATACGGTCAAATTCGTATGTGAAAGGAGCTTCCAATGATATAATTTTCACATTATACATCTCATGTACTATTAATCTTGTCAATAGTCAAAGGAGGTTTTGAAAAACGCATTAAAGCATGGTTAATAATGTAGCCGACTATTGGCTATAAAGAGATGCCACCTCACTTAGAGCCATCATACAAAATACTCATATAAATAGGTTGGCTTAGGTTCTCTCTAAGCATTTAATATTTGCATGAGCAAGGTATATGATTGGAAGAGAGATGCATAGTACTAGGCCTTATTAAACTTGCTCTTAGGCCCTATATAAATGGAAGGTGGGAGTACTATGAGCACTGCATACTCTACTACAGATGTTGTCAGTACTCCACTATTACTATTGGACAGGGAGCTTAAAAAAAGTTACTATTGGACTAGCTATACGTGGTGACGAAGAGCATGCGCGAGAACAAGCACATTCACATGTTTGAAAACAAATTGGAAACCATCTTTGTTTGAATACAAATCTAGGAGTATGTACGAATCTAACAATATTGATTGGGTGTTGTTGAATATTGATACTTTTTTATGTAAGTTTGATCAAAGTAGAGATACTTTGACTACACATAAAACTTATATGTAAACTAGAAAGGATCGGAGGGAGTATATTGTACGTTCAAAAGCGAAACAAACATTGAATACCCTTTATATATGATTTGCGGATGCTATGATCACCGGTTCAAAATTTTGAATCCGCCTTAGGTATCACACGTGCACCCACTCGTTCTCTCTCGGTTTCATCTCGGGGTGGGTACAATACGTTCGTTTCGCTTATGAACGTACAATATACTCCCTCTGATCCCCACAGACCCCCCCCCCACCCCCCACCCCCGCGCGGGTCATTTCTATCATAGAAACAGACCAAACCTTTATCTCCTTGCACGACACGCAATTGATCTCTCAACATCAATCGATCTCGTCAAGATGTGTCAGGGCATGAACCGAATGGGATGTCAAAACTAAGACGGGAAGCGACACGTAGTGGAGGCAAAGTGAAACTTTAAATGAACCGTTTGTCTGTATGCACGCCGGACAAATTACAACATTGGAAATATAAGCATGGTATAGGCCCACATGCGAATGATACTCGGCGGAATGTTCAAATGAGGCATGCGGGAGGATGGACTCGACCGGAGGGCGGCATCATCGATGGAGAAGAGGGTTGGAGAGGAATGAGAAATAAGCAATGCCACATGATTATACTTTGTAGAAGTGCATGCTCTAGCCAATGCAATCAAAAGATCGATCTGATGGAAGAGACTAGGCAACACATTATACATCAACACCCCCCTCACGTGTGGCTCCCTCAGGCCTAAACATGGACCGAAAGTGGGTTGCAATTTAATTGCGCCAGCCGGGTCTTGAACTCAAGACCTCTTGGCTCCGATACCATGTAGAAGTGCATGCTCTAGCCAATGCAACCAAAAGACCGATCTGAGGGAGAGGGTCGGACATTATACTCCAACATACTTGAACGGCTCAAATAAACAATAAGTTATCTCGTTTTCCCTTCCGTCTTGGTCACGGAGTAAGATACTCCCTCCGTTTTTATTTACTATGCATATTGTTTGACTGAAGTCAATCTTCATAAAATTTGACCAAATTTATAGAAAAAATATGAACATTTACAATAGCAAATCTATATGATGTGAAAGTATATTCAATAATGAATCTAATGGTATTGATTTGTTATTGTATATGTTATTGTTTCTGTCTATAAACTTTGTCAAAGTTTACAAAGTTTGACTTTGAGCAAAGCTAAAATGTGGAGTAAATAAAAACAAAGGGAGTACGCAGGGACTAGTATAGTTACTACTGCCAGAACATGGTAAGTTGGACCCCTAAACGCGGAGCACTGATGCTCGAATTTGGCCAGGAAAACAGGGAAACCGACATGTTGGGCACACCTGTCGGGACAACGTGGTGCAGACTAGTCCAATGGAGGAGCTGGCCCACGACCTCCTCGCCACCGGTAACCGTTCATGTGGGTCGTGGGGGCCAGCAACGTGGCGCAGCTCCTGCATCGCCTCTGGACATGGCGACCGCGGTGAGCGACACGCTCATCGTAACTGGACATGGTAGGCTTCAGTGTGCCGAGGGTGGCATTAGCACTGTGGCACGACCAGTAGATGAACACCCGGCTCGTCGAGGATGCACGGGGCGCCGAAGTGCACGCGCGCCACGACGCGTCCGCGAAGTGGTGTAGCGCGGCCAACTGCATCCCCAGGACCTGAGACCATGCCGGGTCATTTTCAATGACATGTGGGGATCGCATGTGAGCAAAGGGTATCTCCAACGTTGCCACGACCGCAGCTGACTACCCTGGCACACCAAAAACCCTCGTCCCTTGCGCTGTCGAACGGTGCATTCCCAGCCGGCGCTAGCTGCCCGCATTCATGCCGTCCATCCGTATGCCGTCATTAAGAGGCTCGGTGCCTGAGGAACCAACTCTGGCGACTTAATGACCCACCCGGACGCTTGGCCTCACCGGAATGCGCTACTTAAAGTGGCAACGCCCAGCTAAACCCCACACCGTAGTGCATCGTCCTGCTACCTGGCACCACATCCACCATGACCGCGAGCGCGAATGCTCTGCGGGAGAGCTTGTCTTCGGGGATGAAGCTTGAGGTCGCAGGGCTCGCTCGAGTCGCTGCTCGCGATGCAATAGCGGCGTAGCCGGACGCGGACGCGACCGCACAACCGGTGGCCGCGCTGGCAGCCGACGACAGGAGCACCGTCAGCCACGCGTCCTACTTGTCACCGTCCACCAGCACCGCCAAGGTCGGGGACTCCTTCGAGGATGAGTAGGGCAGGGGAGGCGGCCGGGCACGGTGTGCCAACTGGCCGGTCCGTCTCCCGTGTTCTACTCTTCCTCGCCGTAGACCGCACCTTCACATAACGGGTCTTGAACCCTGCCCCCGTACATGGAGATCGCAGATGGAGGACGTCGGTCGCCACCATAGAATAGGTTTAGGGTCGGGTTTCTTTTATTTTTCTGTCCTATAAAAGTTCAAAATGTAATGAAAATCTGCCGTGTTTGCATTAATCCCGTCCGGTGTATATGAACTTTCACAATAATAGTAAGATATATTGTAGGAGTATATGAAATGATGATTCGTTTTTGTGTGTATAAACTTAGAAGGTTTGACCCGAGACAAAGCTAACATGCGAAGTAAATAAACACACAGGGTCTACATACACAATTTATCTTAGGCACTCCAATAGTACGCCCACTACACATTCACACATTTCACATCTTTCTACATCTACGGGAACCTATGAAAGGGTTAACTTAAATTGCCTCTCTCTCTCCTCCCTAGTTTTCATGGTGGTGGGCCCCTCCCTCCCCCCAATCTACAATCAACAGCTCACACGTTTCACATTATGTTAATTACGTAACTGGGATTACGTAGGTGTAGCACTACTTGTCCTAAAAACCCAACTAAGCCAACCTCCCAGCATATCGCGCGGGAAAAGACCCAGCCGCACCGTTTTAGTCGGGATTACAGGATTACTAGTAGTAGTATTGATGGATCGCGCGAAGCACCAAGTTTTTGTTTTTTTGAGGGGGCAAAGCACCAAATTTAAAAGGAAAAATGCGGTACACTCACAGCACCCCTATCGCGGTCGCATTGCTCCCCACACATGGTCGGTCCTACACATGGCTCACACAAACGGAACGCGCTTCGGCTTGCCTCTTCATTTACACATGGGACTGCACTTGGA
>NC_041383.1:552148160-552152327 GCF_002162155.2 Triticum dicoccoides
GGCCCCCTCCACTCCATTCGCTCCACCAAAGCCGCCCTCCCCGCCGCGCCGATACGTAGGCACCATGGTTCATCGAGGGGATGCACGGTGATCCTCTCCATCCCACAGTACGCTCTCGTAGACTGCCTTCCTCTAGCCGCGCCGCCACCACTGGCGACGTTCTTGTGGAGATGCACGGCGGTTAGCGCCGCCACCGCTGGTGATGTTCGTGTGGACACGCACGGCCGTCAGCTTCTCCCATGGTACGCGCATTCTAGACTGAGGCCCCATGCATGTCGGTGTAGCGCTGAATGTTAGCTGATAGACGCTGTTAATCTCACTATTTGCCAAAGTAGTTTATAGTCAATATGCTATGCTTAAGAAGCTTCCTTGCCCTGTTCTGCACTCAATCTTCTTAGCTGAGATAGCATGCCAAGCCCGATTAGTTGCTAAAATATCCTGCCATATATTTATTGTGACGTAGATTGCCATGGTCTAGTAGCCAATCTGTTAGGTGAAATAGCTCTACACTGTTTTATACTCGATCTTTGTTGCTGAGATGGCCTGCGATAGTTCGATGGATGTGTGCTCGGCCTCATTGACTGCTGAAACAGCCTGCCATAATTTAGCACTCAAATATGTTTGCTGAATTAGCTTTACATATATTTCGTTACTTAGATCTGCTTGTCCAAATATCTTGCCATAGCTTTAGACATTGACCTAGGTATTTTTTTCTGGACTTCATAAAAAACATATATGTTTTTCCTGTAATATCTAGTAGAAGAACTAATTTGTATGTCTAACAAATGGACAGGACTTGGACAACTTCTGCTCCAAGATTCTCTGCTGCATATGTCGAGGGGGTTGAAAACTTCATGAACTTTATCAGAGCTGAGTACGGTTGTCCGAAATCATATGTGCTCTGCCCGTATAGCAGTTGTATGAATTTAGTTACAAGACCCCAGTCAACTGTGCAGAATCATCTACACTTGTATGGGATGTCGGTCACATATACTAGGTGGGTTCATCATGGTGAAGCTGTGAACGTCAATGTTACTAACTATGTGGAAGCAGCAGATCACCATCTTGATCTGCCTAATGCTCAGCTGGAAGAGGAGGAGGAGGAGGTGGTGGTGGCGGAACCAGTGAGTTTGACCAACATTGAAACAATGCTACAAAATGCTCGTGCATTTCATGAACTTTCACCTGCAGAAGAAAAACGGTGGGCCCGCATGTTGGAACAATGCAACGTGGCTGTCACCCCAGGAAATAAGCTGTTAGTATTCTTAGCTATGGTCACCTTTCTTCAGGTGAAGACATCTGAGTGGATGACCAACAAATCATTCGATGCGATGTTGACTGCTTTCCGCAAATCTTTCCCAGATGCGTCTGGGCTGCCACACACCTACAGTAAAATGAAGAATTTCCTTTGTGCAGTTGGAATTGGATATGATATGATCCATGTTTGTAAGAATAATTGTGTTCTATTCCGGAAGGATTAAGCCAACTTAAGTGAATGCCTAAAATGCAAGTCATCAAGATGGAAAGATGGTGATGCTGTGAAGAGGATTCCTCATAATGTTCTGAGACATTTTACAATTATACCAAGATTGCAGAGGTTGTTTCATGATGCTAAAACAAGAGAGGATGTACTGTGGCATTCTAGGAACCATGAGTAAATAGATCAGAATGTAATGAGCCATCCATCTCATGGTAGCGACTGGAAAAGCTTCAATCCGAAACACAAAAAGTTTGCTACTGACCCAAGAAACATTAGACTTGGCTTAGCTTCAGATGGATTTAACCCATTTGGCCACCAGAGCGCCACATATAGCATGTGGCCAGTGCTTGTTATCCCTTACAACATGCCTCCAAATGTCTGCACCAAAGAATCAAACTACATGATGGCCTTGCTCATCCTAGGTCCAAAAAGTCCTGGAAAGGATTTTGATGTATTCATGGAGCCTCTTGTGGAGGAACTTCAACATCTATGGAGGGGTGTTCTTGCTAGAGACCTATATAGCAGCCCACCAGCTGATTTCTTTCTGCGTGCTGTTATAATTTGGTGCATCCATGATTATCCGGCTTTGGGAACTATGTCAGGGAGAACGACACATGGTTACAATGCATGTGTTCGCTGTAACAGGAATCCGCTGTCATACGCAATACTTAGCAAGATCTGTTACATTGGACACCGTCGTTTCCTTGCCAAGGACAAGCCACGTCCTACAAAATACCGAAGACATGTGTTCAATGCAAAGCATGGAAACCGTGATGCGCCAAAGAGGCTCACCGCCGATGAGTTGCAAGTGGAATTAGAGAAGGTCAGGCATATTACACCAGGAAACCATCCTGATAATGGTAGCGAGAAAAGGAAGCGTGGCAAGGCAGAAGAGAGATTATTGTTTACCAGCAGGTCCACTTTGTGGGACTTGGAGTATTGGAAAGATTTGGATCTGCGGCATAATCTTGATGTGATGCACATCGAGAAAATTATATGTGACAACATTATCGGCACACTTCTTAATATTGAAGGCAAGACGAAAGATACCAAATCTAGGATTGATTTGGCACACCTGGGTATCAGAAAGGATTTGCAGGTGAAAGATGAAGGTAAACCACGGGATATGGCACCACCTGTGTACGTCTTGGACAAGGTAAAAAGAAAAGAATTCTGCGAGGTCCTGTCACGTGTGAGATTCCCACATGGATTAGCTTCCAACCCTGAAAGGAGAGTCAATGCAGATGGAAACAAGGTACAAGGGTTGAAAACTCATGACTGCCACGTTCTACTTCAAAGGGTTTTACCTGTTATCCTTAGATGATTGGGCCACCCTGACTTATACAGAGCAGTTGTAGAGTTGGGACAATTCTTCAGGGAACTCTGTAGTAGAAATATCAGGATATATGCTTTGGAGCGTCTTAGAGACAAGATACCAACTATCCTATGCGACCTTGAGAAGATATATCCTCCAGCCTTCTTTGATGTGATGGTGCATTTGGCTGTTCATCTATCTGATGAGGCACTACTTAGAGGTCCAGTACAGTATGGCTGGATGTACCCTATTGAAAGACGGCTAGGCATTTTCAAGGGCTATGTTAGGAACACAGCTAGACCCGAGGGTTCCATTGCAGAGGCCTACATTGCTACAGAAGCGTTGACATTCTGCTCAAAATACATTGAAACAGCTGATCAGCTTAGCAAAGAGGTGGGTGAAGACAATCCTGGGCTCAATGTTTTCGATTGTTCTGTTTGAGTTACACGGAAGAGTCGGCAAGACGACAAACCTAAAGATTTGGACAAAATGGTTTGGTATGTGTTGAATAAATGTCCTGAGATACTACCCTATATCAAGTAAGTGCTAAGTATTGCAACTTATACATCGTAATCTACTAAACTTGCAACACATCTATTATTTAATTAGGTTCGTCCACACAGATTAAATTATTTTGACCATTAATGTTATATATAAAGGGCTGAGATTTAATGATGTAAACGTTACACACAAGTCGTTGTGTGTACAAAAAATTAGACATGTCACGTACAAATAGCTATATTTTCAACCGAGGCCAAATGTGATGGATCGGAGAGGTAAACAGAGATCTTAAGATTGGCAAGGAAACAAAAGATAATTTGGAAGGAGTAAGCCAGAGATGAAAAAAGGCATGCTACAGCGTACATGTATAGGCAAGCCAAAGCCTATTATGGGTGCAGCGTACTTGCATAGGCCAGTCAAAGCCTATTATGAATAGGACAAGGACAGATTATTAGCAAATATATGGACCGATGATGCGTGCATATATACACAGGCTTCCAGCTTTTGGAAGTGACAAGCCAAGGCGCACGTGACTACCTCATCCTTCGCGCGATCTGGCCGGCTCGCCGGCGGGCGGCTGTACATAAAGCATTGTTTATTTAGCTACTGGGATATGTATGATTGTACGAGCGGCCGTGTGAGCTACACAACAGCGGAAGAGGCGCATGTCGCTGGACAGAAACACAACGGGCGTGGCCACGGACAGACTCGCGCGATTGCGGCGGCGCGATCAAGTCGGGTTAAGAAGTGAATACTGTCAGGTGCTTAGACCGTGCACAAAAGAAACACACATGTACACATGCGCTTGTACCAGCTAGACTATATATATCATGTATGCATGTGTTTGTGAGATATATGTGTGCTCTTTTTT
>NC_041383.1:552152597-552161450 GCF_002162155.2 Triticum dicoccoides
TTTAATTTTTTATATGGGATATGCAGTATGCATGTGTGTGAAATTATTCGTTTGTGAAGTAACTACCTATTTCCTGGATAGGCAATATGCTGGACTTTTTCTTTCAAAACCTATTAGATTATGAATCAATGATCATATAATGTTTGCATAGAATTTGAAAATCTAATAGCTATGATCTGCTATAATAAAGGTCTACAAAATGAATGTCATGCTTTGCTTTTATGTGATATTGTTGAGCATATATTTCTTTTCCCTCTTCAACCCGCAATGTAAATTTTTATATATAGTGCACCAAACAAATGGTGTGCTTTTGGGGTGATTTCAAGTGCATTTTTCTCCTTTTAACCAACAATATATTTTAATATACAATAGTTTAACAACTGGTATATTAAAACAATATTAAACAATATCTCGCATATTATAGGCTCACTTCCAAAAATAGTATTCTCTTTAGTTTCTAAGACAAAGGTTAAAAATATAAACACCGTTCATTTACATAATAATAGTTAAAATCGAAAGACCAAAAAGTTACCTGGAACAATAGGAGGTACAATTATTTGTATCATACACGTACATGATCTGACCGACCACTGTGCCACGTTTTTACGGGATATCGGGGCACAAAGATGTGCTACATGTGCATGTTGCCTAGAATAAAAAGTATCCTTTTTAGTATAGGATACCATACAAAAAAATCAAGCTCCTGCATGCATGTTCGTATTAGAATCTACAACCAATCACAAAGCAAAGCAAAGCAAGATAAAAAGAAAGGCTCTACGTTTGTGCATTTTTACAAATGAATAATACATCTTTGTTGTGCTGCGTTGCATCACTAACATCATGGGTGATGTCAGCAGTTGACATCATTGGTGCTGACAACACCCAGCAATTTGGTATATTATTTCAAATTGAATTGTTGCATGATTTAAACTGAAATATTTGTACAATATAAAGAATATGACTCTATTTAGTTTTTAAAAACAAAATTTGATTTAAAGAACGTGACTATTTTACAAATGAATTTTTGAAAGAGAACTAATGTTAGTAATTTGGCTTTCGTACAGAAATTCCCATCTGAAAACTATAATATCTAATTCAAAATGAGCTATATTAAATACTCATTTTTATATAGATGAATAATACATCTCTTTTTACATGTGATATTTGAAATAAAAATAAATGGAAAGTAGAAACCTACAAAATAAATATATAGTCCATAATTAGCCAAGTTCAAAATATATTATATACGCAATTCTAATTGGTATATACCGAAGGCGACTAATTTCGATGTACATATTTTTAATATCATCTAAAGTCAATAATATGCAATATGTATTAACCGAGGAGAAAGGCCAATGTATGAAAGCGCCAGGAAGTGGTAAATTCAGAAGGGACCAAAGGCTATATGCATTTGTACAAATCAGAAAAAGGGTATGCACATCATAGGGTAAAAAGAATCAGTAGATCGCTGGCAGTGGGATATGTGTGCGATTGAGCATACCATGCCAACGAAGGAAAAGGTTGTTGTGGCAACAATAATAAATGTTGGAATTACCAACCATTGCAAGTGTATAATAATAAATCAATTTAGTTTTTCTTGAGAATGCAATTTGACACAAACCGCATGTGGACAATCATAATTTACACTAAGTTGATGGCCAATCGACGACATGCATTTGGGAAAAAATGATTTTTATTTTTTTGTAAACCATTAGATACATGAAGAATACACAAATCGAATAATGTAATCTATAACCAATATCACAAATCAAGTGGCGGGTGGATGAAAGGAAGTTTAAACTAATATAATGCTCGATGCAAAATTCTCGAGGAGATATTTAGGAAGCATCGGAATATTGTTCATGCTTTACTTATCTAACTGTATATTGGTGACAAAACATAAATGCATACACCGACAACAATGTGTGCTGTCAAACTTTTTTTAACATTATAGCATTACCATATATTATTTTAGTTTTCCAGTAAAATGTTCATTTTATTTTCCTCACAGATTGTTTTTCCTGGCGATAGTATATTTAGAATTTTATCCAAACACGTCCATAAAATAGATAGTCATCAAAATTGTCCACCCAAGAGCGAGTCAAATCTAAGAGGACATCTTTATACAAATAAATAAGGTCTAGCCGCGCAAATGTGTGGGTCACGCTGCTAGTTCTTATATATTTAGATGTTTGACGCGATCACTATGTTGTGCAGCATCTACAAAAAGGAGTTACTACCGTAAAATCCAATAAACATTGACAAACTGGTTATGGCAGGATTTGCGAAATGGTTCAAGAGCCATGTAAGCTTTTGAATTGCACTGTCAGTTTTTTTTAATATATTGAGTACATAACATGATCAGCTTGTCTATTTTCTAACCATAGGTTAAGAAGATGCGTGAGGATGGGCAGACAGTTGATGATGCCCTTTACACACTAGCAATGGGTCTTGATACTCGGGTAAGACATTATGAATCTTGCGTTGTTGGAGATGTGCGCTACAACACCCTTGCACGCGACGAAGGCAGGAAGACACAAAACAGTGCCATCATGAGCACGGATACATATGGCAGAGAGACAACTGAAATATATGCTAACATAATAGACATTGTTTAGTTGCAGTATATCTCTAGTTTCGAGGTTCATCGGTGTTTGGTTCTGTTGTGCTATCATTGGTATAACCTATTTTCCAGGATCGCAAAACCCAGAGCTGATGATTATTTCAAATTCATATGTCAAGGCAGTGTACCAGACCAACGAGCCTTTTATTTTGGCAAATCAAGCAACACAGATATTTTTCTTGGAAGACACATTTGCACGTAGCGATGACTGAAGAGTATTGCAAAGGTTTGAGTAGAGGAATTCGTTTAATGAAGTTGGACAACAAGATGATGCTTACACTTCTCCTGATGTACAAGATTCCACAAATGTTCCTAATATCTTTGAGAACCATCACGTCAATGACGCTGGCAAAAAGATTGCCTGTCGGGCTGTGGACATACAAGAGTTGATCAAGAAGAAGCCAACGTTCGAGGACATTGAGGATGAAGAAGAAGATGACACTGTGGGGAATTACGATTCAGACTGATACACATGGCGAAGATGTTGACACTGCTGTTGCGGATGATGATTAGATTGCTTTTGTCATATTTGCCTGTCAGAAGACGTTTTTTCTCTACTATGTGAAATTGTGTTTGCTATGACAACTGAAACCTGGTGAACTTGTTGTTTAGTATTTTGTTGTGAGAACATCACTTATTCTGTATGTTGATTTGTGTTTGGTGATTGTATTACGACTAAAACATGATGACATTGTTGTTTAGTTGTACTCATATTTGGCTGTGAAACTTGAATTTGATGACATAGTTTGCTGTTGGACTGCAATTTGCTCGACGTGTTCGAATGGGAACAAAGCTGACCCGACAGGGCCTCTTCTAATTTATTTATTTATTAGCAAAAGGGCCTCTGCTATTTATTTATTTATGAGCAAAAGGGGATACCCCTGATTTTCGTTAATAGAAATCATTAGATGTTCACAACACTACGTCCAGCCTGCTAAACAGGTTTCATTCATTACTAGTTTCAGCAAAGTGCTCATGTCATAGCCACTGAATACATCACGAGTGCTACATACACTTCAAATAAGGAGACAATCATCCTACAGAGCACATCGAGTTTTCCCATTATCTTCACAAGCTCTTTCATCTCCTCATTGTTGTCAAGGCCGTTCAGCAGCTGTTGCTTGGCCATGATCAGAGGAACTGCATCTTGGACCTTTTGCTCTGCATCTTCCTCTTCTGTCGTTCCTTCAGTTACTTGTCCAACACCCCAACCTGCTGGTATTGGGATTCCTCGGCTAACCAAATAATCAGCGTAGTTGCATTCCCCCACATCAGCAACTTCCCAGAAATACAAATCACATGAATCTTTCCTTTTCTGCACGAAACAAATTCGAAGATCATCAACCAAACTATTAAAAAAATCAGCAACTGAAAGCAACAAAACAACACTTAAACATATTATTACCCCATGATTTGGGCATTTGTAGAAGACTCAGCCAGGGTTGAGGATTGTGGTTGAGTAGCGATGGATGACTCTGCGTGATTTATAGCAGTGGCACCACACCAACGGCAGCGGGTTGCGATGAGCAACCGGCTGCGGTGAGTGTGTCGGCGGGGGTGTGATGAGACCCACAGGCGATGGGACAGGTGGCGACTTGGCGCATATCTGGTTGTTGCCCGCTGAAGAGCAGGTGGACGAGCAGCCAGCGGTCAAGATTGCTGCGGCCAGAACTTCTGATGCTAGGCAGAGTAAGTAGAGAAGAGGATAAGCGAACGTTGCATATGTCAGTTTCATTACTTGCAGAGTAGCATAGCACCATATATAGTCATAGTCTAGGTTTGGATTTGAACCAGCTACAGGAGCACGTCTCTCTTTTTTCTAAAACTCAGCAACGTCTCTTTACTGGTACACTAGCTTGTTCTGTACGCCTTCTCAAGTCTTTGATTTTCTTTCTTTTTTGCGAGGAAGAAAGGGGGACAAAATTGAGAGTTCCTGGGACTCGAACCCAAGACCTCTCGGTTGAAAACCAAGGGTGCTAGTCACTTATGTGGCGAACATTCCCTGGGAGGAGGACGGTAGACAAACGCATTTTCCTCGCAGTTTTAGTTGCAATGCAAGATCGAACGGTCGCAGTTTCGGAAATGTTATCAGGCGAACGAGCCCAGTTTTTTTTCTTCCTATCTCTCCCTAATCTCTCAATAATAATAAAGTATGGACTGGGTCTCCGGGTTCACCGTCGCGGCGTTTTTACAAAAAAATCCCTGATAAATTACGTATTCAACCCGCAGTGCTTTTTTAAGTCTCTAGAGAAAACGTTTCGTGGATGGGCCTGGGCCTTACGAGCGAAAAGAAATACTTACGAGCGAGCAGAATTGTAAAAGAAAAACGCACACGAGCACGAGGGCTCGCCTTCGATGCGTACGGGTACGCCGCCGCCGCCTCTGCACGCGGCCTCTCCGGCCAGCCGCCGCCGCCTCCGCGCGCAGCCTCTCCGGCCAGCCGTCGCCGCTGCCGCGCGCAGCCTCTCTGCCATCCGCCTGTTCTCCTTCCCCTCCCCATCCGTCCCAATCTTCTCGGGCGCCACCTGAAGCCTCTTCAACCTCCAATCTCATGCTGTCAAGCCCTTCTAATCTCGCCGGAACATGGACTTAACTGGAATGCCGTCCTGCTAGCCGTGCCCACTTGAGGTACATCCTTGTAAAATATGTAAAAGTTGTTTTATTCAATTCGATTTGATTCTTGACTATATCAATCTGCAGCCAGGAGAGAGTGGTGAGGCGGCTTAGGTGAGGCTCAGGACGGCGTCTCACATGTAACTACGCAACTGCTGCATCTCTATGCTAATCCGAGTGCAGTACTCTGCACAATGCTCTACTTCCCTCAAAAATATCTGTTGAATGCCCCACTGGTTTGCACTTATGATGTCTGACAGTATGCCTAAGCAGTGACCGCATCCATGCTGATATACAGTTCTTTGTCTTGTCTATGAGTATTATGATATATGAGATGCTTGAATGAAGGGATCCTTAATTAATTTGTCCACAAGTAGCCCAAGAATTTGGGAGTTTAGGGTTTGTTATGAGTAGTTAGCTGCCTGTGATGTGTGCCCAAACAAATTGTCATGTTTGTGGTAAATCATTATGAACATTTGTTTTTCTTGTGGCGCCGTCCAAGTGGGCCGAGGCCAGCGGCTACCACCGCGGTGTCGTCCTTCTCCCAGACCTTCGTCGCGGGCCCGGATTCACGATGACGCCACCGCATCTAGCGACGACGCGAGCTCATGTGGGCGCTGCAACTTCCGAGGACACGGGAGTATCCATGGCCAGCGAGTACGTGAGCACACTCACACATCACAGCTCTCAAGGATGCGGGAGCCGCCTAGGCCGGCGAGGACTCCTGAACCATGCTCAGGTATAACAGGTGTTCTTTATGTAGCCTCCTCACCCGGCCATGAAATTCCAGTCTGATCTGTGGCATTCTTTTGCTCTCCTATTTTGAGGTTGGATTGTGTGCAATAACAGTTTGTTTAAATATCTGAGGGTAAAGACAGCTCATGGAGATGCCTCTGGTCAGACCTCTCTATATATCCTTTTATATACACTAATAGATGTCATTGTCATACTAATTCTGCACTTTCTATTAGAAAAGCACGAGAGATTTGCTTCGGTACTCCTAATTAATCTGGTTTAGTTTCAACATAATTGTTCTCAGTCATTATCCTCAAATGCAAGACATAGATGTGCACTTAAAAAAATAGGGCAATTTTTGCATCAAAGCTATAGAAGTAGTTTCCTGCAGGTATATTTTCTTTTGGTTTAGCTGATAGTGTGCTTTGGTATTGGTCTGATATCTCGTTCCTGGAGTAGTCCTTTTCTTGCTTTGTTCTTTTGTGCGACTTGCTTTGGTTTCTTTAACCATAATACCATCATTTGATATGTTTCTGTTCTTATTAAAAAATATAGATCACTTGCATAGTTACATTGTTTCTGACTCATGCAAGCTAGCTGCATAGTAAAAGTTCAGCAAGCACAAAGGATGATCGCTGGTAGTATTACTGGGATAATGTCTGGGATAATGTGTATTGATCTATGCTCTCTGCATGCTGAAAATGTTCTATCTATGGAAGATGTTTGGTACCGAATTGGGTAAGTTATAGTTGTTACGGATTATTTACGGACAAATCGAGACCGAAACATGTCACAATTAGCTTACACCCAGATTTTTCAGGGTTGGGATGTCGTAAATATGCCTGTGCGTTGCAATGGGAGAAAATATACTATGCATTATTCTTCAAGGGTCATTTCTCTCTCACAGAAATTACAATTGGCCCATTGTTAGATCATGCTCATACTTGCTACCTCCTATCACTTTTATCTACAACTTCCTACTCTTGACTAGAGGTGCCCAGGCATTGTGATGGAATATACTCTGGTAGCAGTAATGAGTATTTCATTATTGATCCATTTATCTATAGCAACCGTACTCTTGAAATACACCTAAAATTTTCAGGTTGGAGTTAATGGGTTCCAGATAATATTGGGAGGTTCATAGGTTATAAAGGGAACCACCATGTGAATTCCTCTCGATTTAAATAGATCAAAGATCCATGTAATTTATTAATTCACATTTAATTTGGGTTAGCAATTTTTTGTTCAAGTTGAGGGTTTGAATAACCAGATTACAAATTAAAGCATCATGACATGATGCAATGCAAAATAAAATAAAAATATAATAATAAGATGAATAATGTAAAAAACTAAATAATTGGTCTTGGGGTGTTACAACAAGCATAAATATGTGAAGGTGTTGCACCGAGCTTGGGGTGGGGGTACGAGATGTGTGTGACTTTTTTAGAGAATTCGTTAGATGCAAAATGCTTGTGTTTGGACCAAGTCAAAATAATGCCAAAAAAATACATTTCAATATTTTAAAAAATTATATAAATGTTCAATAAACATAAAATGTTTGTAATTTTTTAAAATGTTAGAATATTAAAAAATATTTGCAATTTTGAAAAAAAATGTTTGGGAAATAAAAAATATTCATTATTTAAAAAAATCATGTATTAAAAAGTATTAATGAAATTGAACAAAAATGTTCGGCAAAATGTTATCGGTGATGCAAAGAAACGTTGTCATGGTCATTGGAGATTATGAATTTTTTTTGTCCCATTGCAACGTTAGATATATTTTTACCTAATCTAGCGAATGGCTGTATTTACTTATTCATTATTCAAAATGTTTATATTTTGTTCACGTAAATGTTTATTTTGCATTCTACTCTAAAGCTTAGGAAATGGTTGGCAATAGTTTTTGTGTCGAGGGTTCTTCTCCTTAGATTCTGATTGATATGTAAGGGCATACAGATGTATCAACTATTTAGATGTTTTTTTTTTAGATTTTGAACTTCATGGGTGGGGGTGTCTTTAGCCATGCTTAGTGGATAAGGTTAGGACCATGTGCTATTTTTTAAAACTCCCGTTGCAACGCACGGACATGTTTGCTATGCTATAAAAAAACACTAATATGCTTAACCGTATTATCGATATTGTCACATCCCTGGTCCTGTTATGCACTAGGCTAGACCTCATGTGAGCATCATGTTTTAATTCAAATGAAATTTGAATTGAGGAATTTTCAAAGCCTCAGAAACCTTCTAAAAATGATCAACATTAAAATCTCCTCAAAGAAGTCCAAGAAAATGTTCCTCTTAGTCTCTGAAAATATTGCAAAGAGGTAAAACTCAAAACAATATTTTTGGTATCTCAGAGTTAATTATTTTGGGCCTTTGAATTAAATAAATAGTTATTTGCATTGGATATATATTTGATATATAAATAATATATGTCCAATAATTACTGGAACATTTTATGTGGTTTGGTATATTTTAACTCTAGCCACATAACTATTTTCAGGATTTTATAAAATGGTTTAGTATTTTACTAAACTAAAACAAACAGAACAAAATAGAAAACAATAAATAAAACAGAAATAGAAAGAGAGAGAAGGACTACCTGGCGCTCACCTGGTAGCCCACCTGGCCCAGCAGCACGGCCCAGCCCATCTCCACTCCCCCCCCCCTGTCGTCTTCCTCCCTGCCAGGAGGACGGACACCGCGACGCCGCCGCGCGCGCCACCTCCACCCTGCTCGGCCACCTCCTGCTTCCCCCTGGCCACCTCCTGCTTCCTCCTCGACGCCCCGGAGACGCCACGCCCCTCCCTGCCTCTCTCCCTCACTCTCCCGCGTCCTCATCCTCTCCCCTGGACCTCTCTCTCACTCGCCCGAACGG
>NC_041383.1:552161564-552169603 GCF_002162155.2 Triticum dicoccoides
CGATGTCTTCTTCAACCTCGGGACCGCCGGCCATCTTCGTCAAATTCGTCGGCTCCGGACCGTCCCCGACCTCGCCGAGCGTCCCCTCGTCATCGCCGTGAGCCACTGACCTTCTCCCCTAACTCAGCATGCTCTCCTCCGTACCGTAGCGCCGTTCCCCACGAGCACCGAAGCCACCGTCCGCCATTGCTGCTGCACGCATAGCCTCCGTGCTCCCCTGGCCTCACTGTGCTGCTCTTAGTGCTCCCCATGTCTAGCAGGTGCTGCCCAGCCTCTCCATTTGCTCACTGATGCACCGTAGCGACGCGCCCGAGCACCACCGAACACCATCGCCGCCAAAGCTCGTCGCCGGCATGAGTTCCGGCGACCCCACGACCTCCCACTTGGTCCTCTGGATGCGCGAGAGCAAGGGCCATCCCCTGGTGCCCTCAGCGCGCCAAGCTGACGCCTCTAGAGTAAGTCCGGCGTGCCCCCGCCGTGTCCTGTGGTCGCCGCCGGCTGGTCTCCGGTGGCTGACGTGGCACCATTAGTTTAGGTGCTAATCGCGTTTAGTCAGTGTCGCGTGTCGATGACATATGGGCCCCACGCCCTTAACTAACCATGGTTAACCCCCTATTTAGTTTAAGTTAACCACAGTGGCCCCACGCGTCGGAGTTGACCTAGCTGACGTGGCCGTTGACCGGTCCCACCTGTCAGTGAGTTAAACAACCCTGTGTCACTGACGTGTGGCCCCCACACGTCAGGTTTGACCAGCAGCAGCGTCTGTTGACCTGCTGACGTCACGGTGACGCACTGCTGACGCAGTAAATGTTTTCTGGAATTTAAATAATTCTTAAATGATTTATTATTTTCAGAAAATGTCCTAAACTTCATTAAGTCATAGAAAATTAACCGTAACTCCAAATTAAATAAATTATATATGAAAAATTATCAGAAAAATTCAAGGAATCCATCTGTACCATTTTCATGCATGTTAGAACAACTTATAGCTGTTGTTTAGCACAAATCAATTAAATGGCATTTGAATAATCACATATGGAGTTTAAATTTGAATCTTGTATTCAAACCAACTTCATTTAATCTGTTGCTAGTTGCATTAGCTCAAAACACATTCATTTTGCCATGTCATGATCATGCATCATATTGTGCATTGCATTGATCGTGTTTCTTCTGTGTTTGCCGGTGTTGTTCTCCCTCGGTAGACGTTGTACCGACGATGTTATAGTTGACACTGATGAAGACTCAATGTTATCTTTAGAAGTGCCAGGCAAGCAAAACCCCCCTTTTCATTCCGATACAATCCTACTCTCTCGCTCCTGCTCTCTTTTACTGCATTAGGACAACAACGATTCATCTGTTACCTGCTGCGGTAGCTGAACCCCTTTATCCTTTGCATGACCTGTCATTGCCACAGTAAATAGATGAAACCCACTAGCATGAATAGGAGTTGTTTGAGCCCTGTTGTGCCTACTCATTCATGCTTGTTTGTCATGCCTGCTACTGCTTAGAGTCGAGTCGGGTCTGATTCATCGGGGATGAATCAGAGGCGTGTGAACCTGTCCTACTAAGTGTGAGCTAAGTGTGTGAATATGATTTGGTAAAGGTAGAGGTGAGAGGCCATGTAGGAGTACATGGTGGGTTGTCTCATTGCAGCCGTCCTCGGGAACTGAGTTCTGTGTTTGTGATCCATGATTCAGCTACTACCACGCATTGGGCCCGAAACCAATGGACCCTCTCGGCTTCTTGATCACCCTTGTCCTCTGTCCAGGAGTTGCAAGTAGTTTCTGGTGTTTGTAGTATGCTGGAGGCCGCGCGCAGCGCTGACCGTAGGGGTGGGCTGTGATGCGGTAGGCACGTGGCACGGTGTACCGGGCGCCCGTTTGGTGTCTCGGGAACCCTGTTCACATCGTTTGGGGCTGTGAGCGAAACTCCGGCCGGATCCCCTCATGGATGGAACCCGAATAGGCGATAAACCTGGACTAGAGACTCGAGTGTTTAGGTAGGCCGTGGCCGACACCCACGTTGGGCTTCCGCTTGAAGGTTGCCGAGTACATGTCGTGTAAACGGCGGTAAGTGGTGAGAGCGTGTGTGAAGTACACCCCTGCAGGATTATCATCATCTATTCGAATAGCCGTGTCCACGGAAAAGGACTTCTGGGTTGCTTATATCAGTTCATAGACAAGTGAAAGTGGATACTCTAAAATACGCAAGATAAGCGTGAGTGCTATGGATGGCGTTCTCGTAGGGAGACGGGAGCGGATCCATAGTGGTGTATTGATATGGTGAATATGTGGACTCGTGTGCGCCACCTCAAAAGAGTTACTCGCAGTCGTAGTTTAGGATAGCCACCGAGTCAAAGCTGGCTTGCTGCAGTTAAACCCCACCATCCCCTTTGTTGATAATGATGCATATGTAGTTAGCTCTGATGTAAGTCTTGCTGGGTACATTTGTACTCACGTTTGCCTATTTTATGTTTTTGCAGAGAGACTTCGGTCTCGCTAGTAGTTCCACATGGACTTCGACGTTTAGCTTGTTACCTCAGCTACGATCTTGTGCCCCGGCAGGATCTGGTAGATAGTCAGGCTTCTCAGCCTTTTTCAGTTATAGTTGTCTGTACCCAGACATGATAGCTTCCGCTTGTGCTTTGATTTGTATGCTCTGAATGTTGGGTCATGAGACCCCTGTTTGTAATATCTCGCTCCTCAGAGCCTATTGATAAATTACTTGAGTCATAGAGTCATGTTGTGATGCCATGTTGTATTTGCATATATCGAGCATATTGTGTGTATGTTATTGAAATGCTTGGTATGTGTGGGATCTGACTATCTAGTTGTTTATCTTTAGTAGCCTCTCTTACCGGGAAATGTCTCCTAGTGTTTCCACCGAGCCATGGTAGCTTGCTACTGCTCCGGAGCACTTAGGCTGGCCGGCATGTGTCCTTCTTCGTTCCTGTGTCTGTCCCTTCGGGGAAATGTCACGCGATGAATACCGGAGTCCTGTTAGCCTGCTACAGCCCGGTTCACCGGAGTCCTACTAGCCCAGTGCTACAGCCTGGATTCACTCGCTGATGACCGACACGTTCGATGCTGGGTCATGGATGCCTGTCCCTGTAAGTCTGTGCCACTTTGGGTTTACGACTAGCCATGTCAGCCCGGGCTCCTTATCATATGGATGCTAGCGACACTGTCATATACGTGTGCCAAAAGGCGCAAACGGTCCCGGGCTAAGGTAAGGCGACACCGTGGGAATACCGTGCGTGAGGCCGCAAAGTGATATAAGGTGTTACATGCTAGATCGATGTGGCATTGAGTCGGGGTCTTGACAGCGTTGATATCAGAGCTTGACTGCCTGTAGGATTACCAAGCCAAACTGGTCGAAGTTGAGTCTAGAAATTCTTTAGTTATATAAGGGAATTGATTGTGGGGTGGAACGTAAGGCTCTTTTTACTCCTTATACCTTATGCCTTCTGATCTGAGTCATCTTATCTTTCCTGCGGGGATTAAGAACTAGGCTATCTCTTCTTTCTATCAGGATCACGTGTTACTAATCCGTAGACTTATAGATTGTTGGACTTAAGCCTCGTTTCAGTTCCTACTACTTCTGTATGTTAATTATTGATCTCGAGACCTTGATATTGTGCTTCTGAGTGGTTATGCCACCATTTTTGTGAATGTCTCAAATCTTTTCTGAGCATTTACAGCCGTTATGCTGTCCGAGTCATCCCAGGTTTCTAAATAGTTTGAAGCAATTTGCAAATTCCTTCCTCCCGCTTCGATGTTCCTTTGGGCCAGATTAACCACACTAATCGGTGTGTTGAGGTAATTATTGCCTCGACATATATGTTGGAATTATTATTATGACCCTAAGTGCTTAGGGGATCATCTAGTGGTCTAGCCATGATTTGTGTCCTAGTGTGAAGATTCTGGCCTTTATTATCGAAAGCATCCTGTGATGCCATTTAGTTAGTAGGTATTCTATTCCTGGGTTCTTAAACCCGATATTCACCCTACTTACATCATGTTGATAGTGTTGCTAGTTCCTTTAGTATATTAGTAACCTTTGCGATAGTCCTCGAGGTCCGTGGTATATCGTTCTTCCAAATACCATGAACCATTATGGCAGAAGTTTGTTGGATCAAAAGATCACAACAGGCCCTCTATGAGTTCTCCATGCTATATTGTGACTCTGCCAGCTCAACCTTTCTGCATGGGTCATCCGGAAGAATTATGTTGAACTTTGTTCGGCATACCAACCCATGTATCCACAACTCAGAAAGTTATATGTTCCTTTGAGTTGTCCCTCTTTAGTTGTCTACTGACCTTCGTCTATCAATTGATAGTCAAGAGTATGCGTGCGTTCGTTTATCGATGCCTATTACTCTTGTGGTCCGTCAAGCCATTCTATCGCAGAATGACTAGGAGAAACAAACTCCAGTACCTCTTCCATATCCAGGATTGGGTCAAAGAAGTTGTGCTCCGCAGATCAAATTGCTAATCCAGCTTTGGTTCTGTTCTACCTTGGAGTATTACCATCTTTATATCGGGATTGTTATAGGAATTGCACACCATCCTATGAACTCTTGGTACAGTGATACTTCTTGCCATCATTGTTCATTCCTCGGTTCCTGTGTTATTGTAACCGGAATGCCGACAAGTGAATCATGATGTGTGAAATCAATACTTCTAGCAACTCCATTGCTTGGTAGTTAAATGGACGATAACCTCATTCTTAGCGTGTTGGATTTTGAATCATCCTTCTAAGACTGATCGTGCTACCTTGTTCATCTTCCTGGTGCACATTTCGATTGATGAGTTAGGATTCTGTCAAGTCCTCGCTCATTTGATTATATCGTCTTGCTCTGAAAAGCAAGATTGTTCTCGAGCTTAGTAACATATCGGTGGTTCGTGATTTTCCGAATATCTTCTCAGAAGTATTGCCAGGCTGTCCCCTGACTGTTATGTTGAGCTCGTGATCAAGTTGGTTTCTTGTGAACCACCTTCTCTCCAAGAATCGGTGTTAGATATCCCTGAGCTAGTTGGTTAAGCTAGACAACAACTTGGAGAGTTGGAAGATAAAAGCTTGCCTGACTTAGTTCGTTCCAAAGGGATATTCTTGTGTAGTGTGTGTTGAAGAAAGATGATATCTTCATCGATTGGTCCCTGTGATCAGTTGCTGGACCTATTGTCTTATCAATCCTTTGATTTGAGTGTGGGCCATCGTCAAGTCAAATCAGTACCAACGATGCTCGTAATGTTGTCTTATTCGTGGTTGATCCCTCGAGCATACACCATTACATCTTTGGTCTGACCAATGCTATCACCGTGTTCACTTAACTATGGAATTCCTTTTAAAAGGAAACCTAGATGAATTGTTGTTGAGCCCATTGACAACATCCTTATCTCCTTCATGATTTTGTTGAACATTAAGCTAGTGTTGAAAATTTTGTAAGCAATGCCTTCGTGCTCCGTTCATGAAGTCTATGCTTGGATGGAAGAAGTGACTTCCTCTAATTCATGTGCATTTGATGCAAAGTTGCCGCCGTGAATTTGAGAAAGTTAGTTTTGCTTCCTCTGGAGTCATCCCAAACCAGTCATGCATACGTGCGAAGTATTCTGTGGTTCGGAGACTTGCAACCTCCATTCCATAGGTGTCCCGAGCACACCAAGCCACTGATTTGTTTTGTTCAAGGAGAAGGAGTTCCTTCATAAGAGCTAATCCGGACTTATGTAGGGATTTCGATACCCTCGTTGATGGTTCCCCCTCCTGAACTCGGTAGTGTTTTATTATAAGACTACTTTGTGGTCATGCTTGTCTGGGACAACGTGTTCACATGTTTGTAGCAGAACCAGCTCATGTTTTGGAGCTCGCTATCGTAGTCCATTTCCCGAGAATCTCGCAACGTCATCTCGTCGATTCGTGTTGCAAACTTCCGTTTTTCTTCCTAGACTCGATGAGTCTGGAATATCCCGACACCAACCAGATCTGAATCTCAGGCAGATATGATGGTTGGAATATTTCCCAAGAATTATGATATTGGTCGCGCGATAACCGGTAAAGTGGATGTCGTGGCCAACACACCCCGCCGGGAGACCTAATATTGTAGTATCTTGACTGGAGAAGTTGGCCACCTCCCCATAGGGATTTCGTAGGATTTACTCCCTAGTTGTCCTATGGATTTTTGAGATCCCGAAGTCCGACCTTTTACTTGATGTTCTAGATATCAAACCATATCTATGAATGGGTTACGCTAGCACATCAAGGAGAACATTAGAAGCCGAGTGCTAAATGTCTCTCGGTCGATCATGCAGATTTTGGTTCCTTGGCCTCGCTAAGGTGAAATCTGAGAAAGTGTTATCTTCCTTGCATCTGCATCATCCATCATCATTCATCATGGTAGCAAGTTGTGTTGCCAGGATCCTTGACACGGATGTTGGTAAAACCTTGATGAATGTGGAAATGCTCAAGTTCTTGAGAGCACACACAAGCGCTAGGTGTTATCTTCGGCACTAACTGGGATTCCTCTCAGTTTCCTCGGCAATGCTATGACCTTTCAAACAGTGAATTCACTCTCTATTGTTGGGTTCTTCCCCCAGTTACCAGAATCATTCCCAGCATTTGCATTCTGTTCCCAGCTTGCACCGCCAATGTGCCAGTCTACCATGGGTCTCTTTCATTTCCGGTGGTAAGCAAATTCATCCATTACGTTGTCTTCAACAAGGTAATCCACATCATCCAAGTCCGAGTATGCCATTCTACCGACCCCCTCCAAACGATCACTCGAGAATTGCCTTAGGCTGGTTTAAAGAGTTTCAATGATCTCTGAATCAAAGGTAATTCTTTTTGCCACTTAAGGGGATATTTCTACGAGTCACCTTCCCTAAGGTGCATCGTTATGGTATCATGGAAACTCAACTCCTCGCTACATTGACAACCGTTCACCACCCTTTTTAGCGTGGAATTGTTGTCTACCTAGTGAACCCTCGTCATTTGTTCCACTCCATCCCTCTAGATGTGTGTTTTGTGTCTTAGCTCGAGTGGTGTTACTATGCTTCATTCTGCGAGTTGATCCTAAGTTGTTCGAGCTTCGAGAAGATCGATCCTTCTAGAGTCTCCTTCTCCTCTCGTGGTCGTGTTAGCTGGAGTTCTCAGAGCAAGATTCGAGACAATGATGGTGAACGAATCAACGTTCAGTTGAAGTGCAACCTGGATCATGAAGATTATGTTAGTTGGCGTTTCCTTTCGTCTTACCCTACGCTTGAATCTCGGGATGAGATTTTTGTTTAGTGGGGGTGAGTTGTCACATCCCTGATCCTGTTATGCACTAGGCTAGACCTCATGTGAGCATCATGTTTTAATTCAAATGAAATTTGAATTGAGGAATTTTCAAAGCCTCAGAAACCTTCTAAAAATGATCAACATTAAAATCTCCTCAAAGAAGTCCAAGAAAATGTTCCTCTTAGTCTCTGAAAATATTGCAAAGAGGTAAAACTCAAAACAATATTTTTGGTATCTCAGAGTTAATTATTTTGGGCCTTTGAATTAAATAAATAGCTATTTGCATTGGATATATATTTGATATATAAATAATATATGTCCAATAATTACTGGAACATTTTATGTGGTTTGGTATATTTTAACTCTAGCCACATAACTATTTTCAGGATTTTATAAAATGGTTTAGTATTTTACTAAACTAAAACAAACAGAACAAAATAGAAAACAATAAATAAAACAGAAATAGAAAGAGAGAGAAGGACTACCTGGCGCTCACCTGGTAGCCCACCTGGCCCAGCAGCACGGCCCAGCCCATCTCCACTCCCCCCCCCTATCGTCTTCCTCCCTGCCAGGAGGACGGACACCGCGACACCGCCGCGCGCGCCACCTCCACCCTGCTCGGCCACCTCCTGCTTCCCCCTGGCCACCTCCTGCTTCCTCCTCGACGTCCCGGAGACGCCACGCCCCTCCCTGCCTCTCTCCCTCACTCTCCCGCGTCCTCATCCTCTCCCCTGGACCTCTCTCTCACTCGCCCGAACGGAGCC